>NC_081414.1:774398152-774540652 GCF_030272615.1 Cryptomeria japonica
TTTGTGTTAAATAGCACTTCTGTTCAAACATAGAGTGGCGCCATTGTAACAGAACATTGCAAAAAAAGACCCTGTAACCAAAAAATTGAAATTTGTTAGGCTTTTAGAAGCCCACCATAAATTTGGTTTTTCCTAACTGTTTGTTTCTTGTGCAGGTGTTTAAAACTAACCCTTTTTGTTGTTAAAAATTTAAATTTTTTTCCATTTGGTGCTCTAAAAATTGAACAAAACAAGTTTGTTTTCTTGCAAGATTAGGATCATTTGCATTTGGTGCTCTAAAAATTGAACAAAACAAATTTTCTTCCTTGCAAGTTAGGTTCATTTTATTTGGTGCTTAAAACAAGACAAAACAAATTTCTTTCTTGCATCAAACTAAAATTTCACAATCCACACTTCCATTTTGGTGCAAATAAAATTCACAATCAACTTGTTTCAATTTTGTAAGAGGTTTACTTCATGCATACGTGCTTTAAATTAAGTTGACCAAGATTTTCAAAATTCTAGTTTACTCAAACCTTTGCATTTCAAAGTTAAAAAGAACACCATGATTGTTGGAGCAACATCTCCAAATAGTTAGATCACATTGCAATGAAAATCAGTTAAAAAGAAGAAGTGTTTTTCGTGTTTGGCATGCTTGTGCAAAGAGTTGGTTGAGTGGTCCTACTTCTAACACACACTATCCTCTCCCTTGGCTTTCATGGTCCTAGGTGCAAGAGAAAAGTGTTAGTAACACTCAAATTTTTTATCTTTTTAAGAGAAGGCTGCCAAGAGACACATTACTCTTGGGAACGACCTCACGCGGTAAATCCTTCGAGCCGCTATAAAAATCAGGTGAGAGCGAAAGTTGTAGCCTTGGCTATAGCTATTCCTACAGTGTAACTTGCCGAAAGGACATATGGGCCCCACCACAAGTTACAAGGCTCTTAAGTGAGTCACTACAGAATGAACTTATGTTCAAAAACATAAAAAATTACTAAACACCTTTAAGTAGAAACCCACCCGTTCTATTGATTGAGAATATTTGAGATATAGTTCAATGCAAGAGCATAGATGGTTTTGCTCCCAAGATACTCACCATACATATTTCCTTGAGTAGAAACATAGCTTTTTGAAAAGTCACTTGTCGCTTGATGAAAGTGGTGATTCCCCCATCATAGGGATCATCTATTTGTTATGCTCGCGCAAGACTTAGTATATCACATCCTTACTTGCCACGATGGGATTCATAAGGTATGTAGTACCAAAGTCGAAGAAATATCAAGATGTGGGTTGAATTTATCACAACTGGCCATTTGATCTTAGGGATAAAAAGTGTTTGAAGTGTTTTCATTTTTGAGTCAAGACCAAGTACAAATTGAGCCAACTTCAGGCTTTGGAAGAACACCTTAAAATACACTTAAAGGAAAGGGTCATACAAAGTCCAAGGATTGGGTTGATCTAGACCCATACAAATTTGTGCCTTTTGAGGCAACATTCTTGTGTTTTTGTGCTTGCTTTGTTTTCTTGTCAAAGAAGAATCAAACATCAAAATCCATCAAAACAAGTATTCATCCAACACAAACATTTTTTAGAAACCAACAAACAATCAAACAAAGGATCAAACAAAAAGAGAAAAGTATCCAAATTTATGACCATTCTTCACATCTTGAGAAAGAAGAATCCTCATCAACACATCAACTTGAAGAAAAGACCGTTAAGCTCCAAAGCTTTAATCAAAATAAGGAAATTCTTTTATCTCAATAGACAAATCTTTGTCTCTCATAGAGCTTTTCTATGTCACATGAGTCTATACCTTCAAGGAAAATCAAACGAATTTGATCCAGAGTCATTGAACCGCAGAGATTTTATGCAATATAGATATTTGAGTTATCACAAGAACAAAGGAGGCAAGATCAATCCTGATTTCTTTCCCCACATTTGTATCACATACAATGTAGCTCGGGAAGAACCGCCAACTCTTGAACAAGAAGAGGAAGAGTTTGTCCCTTTTGTAACACAAAGCTTTTATTGAAGTTAACCATTTCATCCATTTCTCACCTTCACCTCATCACTTCACTTTTCAACTCTCAAAACATTAAGAGGTTCTTGTCCTAAAAATCTCTTTTAAGATATTGCTTGAATCAAACACAACAAATCACTTTTAGATTGTTTCTACATCTAGGATAAGCTCATCCTAAGAGACATATCTACACAAGTTAAAACTAGTTTATGAGTGAACCCTCTCATTACTAGGTAGTTAAAGTCTGTAACACATCTCAGATTTCTCTACACCTTATCACATCAAACCTTATCAAAACACAACAAGCAATTCAAAGAAAGAATTTTGGTCTCATCTACCTTTAAGTGCTAGAGATCCACATGCAAAACAATTCACCAAACATCAATCTTTCATTTCATCAACAACTCATCATCATTTTCACCCAACTTCAACAAAAACTTATAAACAAAATGGCTCATACCCGATCCCAGTCAAGGCAATGAGAAATAGAAATTGAAGACGAAGAGGAGGAAAATATCAATGAATTTCAAGAAGCATTTGGAGGAAATGTGAAAGATGAAAACCCAAGTACTCCTACTCCTGCAACAATAGAAAGGGCTCAACACAACCCTCTCTTTAACATACTTTTTGATGAAATACTCAGGAGTAATGCGGATGCTCACTTTTTAAAGCTTGCTCAAGAAGGAGCCAAACTCCCCTTTGACTTTGATCTTGCACAACTAAGGCAAGCATCAGAATGAAAAAGTCACAATGAGGAAGAAAGAGGTAGAGATCACATCAGATATAACATTCCTCAAGGTAATCCACCACCTCCTCCTCCTCCAAATGACATAGAGATGTTGCGACAACAAGTTGAAAATCTCGCCCAACAACTTTGTAGTGGTGTAAAGACTAATCAATTTTTACTCAATGAAATTTGTCCCTATCCCTTTGATAGGAATCTTTATATGCCACCTTTTCCACGAGGGTTTGAAACACCCAAGTTCAAAAAATATAGAGGAAAAAGAAATCCTCACAATCATGTCAGAGAATTCCATTCAGCTTGCCTCGAAGTAGCATACGAAAATACGTACCCCATGCACCTTTTTCCCCAAATCTTGGGAGGAACAACCACATCATGGTTTTCCCGATTACCAGGTGGCATTAGGACCTTTGAAGAGTTAGTTCAGAAGTTCTTGGCACATTACTCTCATAACATTGAATGTGATATCACCATGGCTGATCTGTGTAACACTAAACAAAAACCAGGTGAACTATTCTCAGTCTTCCTGCAACGATGGCGTCATATGTCTAGCAGACGTTCTCTTCAGTTGCCTAAACAAGAACTAGTGGAAATATTTATTTCCAACTTAAACGAAGAAATGGAGTTTCACCTGTATGTCAAAGACACCGATTCATTCAATGACATGATCACCAAAGGCTTGAAATGTGAGCGGGCCCTCATCAAGAAAGGACTTATCAAAATCTACAATGAACCCAAGGATGGTCCTCATCCATGTTTCAATAGTGACAAACCAAACTTCTGGAACAAAAACAAAAATGTCATCAATGATGGGGTTGTGGATGCCAAAACTATCAAAAGTGCACAACCTATGGTTCGATTTGTAGGACAGAATCCCCCACCTAAGACTAACACAGTTTCTCCTCTGAATCAAGGCTGCATCACATCTCAAGATGAACCTAGACCGCGTCAACAAAAACCAAAGCGAACATACACTCCCTTAGGGGAACCCATCGAAACAGTGTTACTACAGTTGGTTTCCCAAAACCTAGTAACCCTACCCAAAACATCAAACTATGAACCTCAAGTCAAACCTGCATGGTGGAGGGATACTGAACACTTTGATTTTCATCAAGGAAAAGGACACAATTTAAAAGATCTTATTGACCGAGGTGATATTGAAATCGAAGGACACGACCCAAAGATAACAAACAATGATCATCTGATGTTCAAAAATCCACTTCCATCGCAAGATCAAAGGGGTCCTTCCACTTCCAGAAGAAACACTGATACCACTGATTATACGCAGGCCACGTATAATTACACTGTGAATCACCTATATGATGCAGGTGAACAAGTTGCAACTATTACCATAAAAAATCCACCTAGTTTCGATTGCAATGTTGTTACATGTCGCGGGAAGGTTACCATAAAAGCAGCTCCACAAGGCCCCACCTCCATACCAAAGCAGTACAATCTTGTGGAACAATTAGACAAAACATCTGAGCTTATATCCAGTTTAGAGCTACTGCGCCTATCTCTGTCTCATAAAACAATCTTGGATCAAGCTCTCCAAGAGGTGTCAGTCCCTGCTAAGTTGAATACAGATCAGATCCAAGCTATGGTTGGAAGTCTAAGATCATCTCCTTGTCTCACTTTTTCTGAAAGTGACAATACATCCTTCCAGCAACCTCATAACGCCTCACTACACATTGAAGGATTTATCAACTAGCATAGGATCAAGTGAGTCTTGATCGATAATGGAGTAGGCCTGAATATTTGTACACTACAATTGGTCACAACTATGGGATATGCCATTGAATCTGTGGATCCTCGCAATAAGATCACAATCAAAGCTTATGATGATGCAGAGCGTTCATCCAAAGGAGTTGTTGTACTACCAATCTGAGTGGACCCTATGGTGAAGCACATCATATGTCAGGTTTTGGACCTTCCTCTGCCATACAATTTGTTGTTAGGGAGACCTTGGATACACGCCATGCAAGCCGTTCCATCCACTTACCATCAATGTATCAAGTTCCCACATAATGGTGCAAAAATCACAATCCTGGGTGATGCAAACCCCTTTGCATATTGTCATAACATAAGTCATCAACCAGAGATTACCGTTCCCAATAATAGAGAAGCCATCTCCTCCACATCATACGTAAGTCCAGCTTCCCTCTCCAGTTCAAACACTATTATACCCATGCAAGAGAAGCTCAAGATGAAAATTGTAGAGAAAGGTCCAGGAGAATACAATCTAAGCCAACTCTTTTGTGTTGGACAAATGCCTACTTCTCCTAAAACACATGGAAAACCTCAACAAGTACTTCAAATGGCATTGGTTAAACCAGCAGGTGCATTGACACCTTTCATCCTTGGAAAGAGTCAAGAAGAGGAAACCAAAGATGAAGATGTACCAGAATGGATCTATAAGGATCCTATCACCACCGACATCCCGCAAGCTTAGCTTCCCACAAATCAATATGGCAAAGGTCTTCTCATTATGCAAAGAATGGGATATGATGGTCAAAGTGCTTTGGGGTATTGTAAACAAGGGCGACATGAGCCGCTGCTACCAGAATTACAACCCAAAGACAATGCAGGCTTAGGCTTTCAAAAGGAGATATTTCCTAAGCTCAGATTCAAAGGGAAACCTAGCAAACCACTATATCAACCTACTACAAAGAGGTCACCTTTGATTATAAAAGCAACACCCCAGAACATCACAACTGTCTCATTGAAGCTAAAAATCCCAGCAAAACCATCCGCAACGCCAGTTATCCCATCAATCGAACCAATAACACTGTCAATAGCAGTGATAAGATCAATAGTCCCATTAGCAGCCGCAACTATCTTCAGATACCCAACAATATCTATAACACCAACAGTTCCAGTGAAAGCAATAGAATCAACACTACCAATGCTCCCCGTATCGAATTCATTAATTCCCATCATCCTTCCTGCAACACCGATCATTTCATCTACAAAGGTACATCAACCAATCACACCTGTAGTGTTTAACTCAAAGGATATCCTAGTATGGTACAGTAACCAGTTACTGGAAAATGACTCAGAAATTGACTTGCATGAGTGGGAATTTGATTTTGTTCAGCTTAATACTTCAGATGAGGAAGACACATCACTACCTCCACCCCGCAAAGACATTCCTGTTTACAGAGAAGCACAAATAAAGACCTCTTGGGTTCCTGAGCTAGAAACTTCTTCCATAGACCCTACGTCACATCCTATGCCTGATTCTGACAGGGAGAGTACCATCAACAACCTTCACCATAATGTCTTAACTCTCACTGATACATCTAATGAACTTAACCTAATTGATGAGATAATGCCCATTATCCATCCTGAACTCATCAAATGGAACCAACCTAATCCCCCATGTCTTGACCATTTCCAAAATGATGAGGCAATCATTGACTTCTTGGAACTATGGGATAACATACCAAGTGGGGATCACAAAGCTGGATTTGCCATAGAACTTAATAGCGCAGCATACTTTGGGGCAGATGCCAAACCTTTCAGTTGCAAAAATATAACAATAAAACATGGATCTTCCAGTGAAAACCACATTATGGCACTGTTTGATCCCACAAAAGTAAACAGAAAGAGTGTATCCAATGGTGAAAACCTCTCTGAGGCACCTAAGGATGAAAGGTTTGACATCCTTCCCTGTAGCACACAGCAGGAACGATCGACGATTCTCATTGAAGAAACAAAAGAATACAATGTGGGGACTCCTGAAACTCCTCACCTCATACATCTGACATCTCTTTTAACTTCAAAGGAACAACCCAAGTTTGTTGAATTCTTCCAGAAATGCTAGATCAATTTCGCATGGTCATATGCAGACATGCCTGGTCTTGATCCAGATTTAATCATGCATCACCTCACAGTAGCAGAAGGAGCCAAACCTATCAAGCAAAAGCTTCATAAGATGCATCCTTAGATTGCAGTCCTAGTCAGAGCAGAACTTAAGAAACTTCTGGATGTTGGTTTCATTAGACCCATTGATTATGCAGATTGGATCTCCAATATTGTTCCTGTCGGCAAACCAAAAGGGGGCATCCATATTTGTATTGACTTCAGAGATCTAAACAGGGCATGTCCTAAGGATGACTTCCCCCTACCAAATATCGACATCATAGTAGACCTGACAACAGGACATGCCATGCTTTCACTCATGGATAGCTTTTTAGGATACAATCAGATAAATATCGCACTAGAGGATCAACATAAGATAGCCTTCATATGTCCATGGGGCACCTATTGTTGGAATGTAATGCCTTTTGGTCTAAAGAATGTAGGAGCGACCTATCAGTGAGCAATGACCACCATCTTCCATGAAATGATGCATACTATAATGGAAGATTATGTTGATGACTTACCGGTAAAATCACTCACAAGAGAAGGTCATTTGGACATATTAGAGAAGATCTTTGATAGACTGGAACAATATCATGTTAGACTCAACCCAAAGAAATGTGTCTTTGGAGTAACCTCAAGGAAGCTTCTCGAATACATTGTCTCAAGCAAAGGTATTGAGGTTGATCCAACAAAGGTCAAAGCAATCATGGATATGCCACCACCAAAGAATATCAGTCAGCTAAGGACATTAAAAGGGTGGCTCCAATCCATCCGACGATTCATTGCACAATTGGCAGATAAGTGTCACCCATTCACACACCTGCTACACAAGAACATCCGCTTTCAGTGGGATGGTCGATGCCAGCAAGCATTCTAGATGCTTAAAGATTATCTCACAAATACACCATTGCTGATCCCACTAGATCCAAGTAGACCATTATTACTCTATATATCGGCAACAAGTATAGCATTGGGTGTACTACTGGCACAACATAATGCAGAAGGGAAAGAGTGTGTTGTTTACTACATCTCTCACACACTGGTTGGCTATGAACTCAATTACACACCTATTGAGCGAGCTTGCCTAGCAGTAATCTTGGCAGCCACTAAACTGAGGCACTACTTATTGACACATAAAGTACAACTCATTGCAAATATTGATCCACTAAAATACTTACTCAGTAAAGCAGCATTGACAGGCCACTTGGCCAAATGGGTGATGATTCTAAGTGAATTTGACATTGAGTATTTGGACCATAAGGCTATCAAAGGGTAGGTCATTGCAGATCAGTTGGCCGATGCACCACTCATAGGCGATCATCCCCTCATTTCCAATTTTCTAGATGAAGAGATATTCATGATCACAGAAGCACAACCATGGAAGCTATACTTTGATGGTTCATACACTAGGCATGGCTCGGGGGCAGACATTCTATTTATCACACCTCAAGGTGACAACATCCTGAAGTTTTACAGGCTCGCATTTCCATGCACAAACAACATAGCTAAATATGAGGCCTTAATCACAGGACTTAGGCTCACCGTACAATGGAAGTTACAAGAACTACAAGTATATGGAGATTCCCAACTGGTCATTCGACAAGCAACAGATGAATATCAGACCAAGGATGATAAACTCATGCCATACAAGCAAATGGTGGATAGTCTAAAGGCATCATTTACTACTATAAACTTTGAGCAGATACCTAGAGATCAAAATTGAGCTCCTGACGCTATGGCTACTATCGCATCTCTTCTAGATCTTCCACAAAATTCAACATGCTACAAGTTCTTGGTTGAACAACTTTGGATTCCCGCTCATGATATCCCCAAATCCGAGATGATATGTCACCTTGTCAGTTCCGAATCCCCATGGTACGATGAGTTTTGCACTTATCTCCATGATCACACCCTTCCTTCTAACCAATCGAATAACCAACGTAAAACCTTCATTTGCTAAACTGCTCGATATACCATTATTGCTGACACCCTATACCGATGCAGTCTTAATGTTACTCTCCTTCGATGTTTGGAACAAGATGAGATAACAAAGGCCTTGGAAGAGGTACATGAAGGAATTTGTGGGACTCACTCAAGTGGTCTGTCACTAGCCAAGAAGATCATGCGAGCTGGATACTATTGGCCATCTATGGAAAAGGACTCCTATTACTTTGTTAGAAAGTGCAAGAAATGCCAAGTTCATGGAGACCTGATACATGCACCAACATAGGAACTGCAACCAATCATAACACCATGGCCTTTTTGTCAATGGGGCCTTGACCTTGTGGGTAAAATTCATCCATCTTCATCCAATGACCATAAATTCATTATTACCACCATCGAATACTTCACAAAGTGGATCGAAGCTGTTCCACTTACCCAAGTTACCGGCAAGCAGATCACCTCATTTATCCTTAATTACATCATCTACCAGTATGGTGTACCCATGTCCATCATCACAGATAATAGTCTTCATTTCAAAAATTAGGATGTCCATGAACTCTGTGAGAAATTTCACATCCAACACCGCTTTTCCACCCCCTATTACTGACGGGTTGGGGTTTGGGATAGACTAGCCTAGTCTATGCTCTTGGATCCTCCCCTTGGATGTACTGGTGTTCTCTTCACACCCTAGGGTCTCTAGGACTTCCCTTTCTTGAGGAATCTGCTGACCTTGCCCAATCCACCCACCAATGAGTTGCAATGCTGCTCCTAAGGTCTCACCTACTTATGAAACTCAAAACCCCTTACTATGGCTAATAAGGGCTAGGCTTGTTCCACACCTTCCAAGGTCTTAGTAAGGATAGATCAGGTCTCTAACATGGTTTTTCCACCCATCCATGTGCCCCCAATAGGTTTCAAGCTTTCAACCCCTTACCGATTTCACTATTTTGTGTTTTTGCCTACAAAATAGGGCTACAAGGATTTTGACCAATTAGACCTCTTACTTGGTCCTTTAGGGCTCCCTCTCACAAACGATGCACAAAAAACCCAAAATCTCTAAATGGACTACCATTAATTTGGAAAGGGCTCAAGGATTTCTCTATTTTTGGGCCTCCAAGTGGTCGTACAGTGCTTTGGGCAAATTTTGGGGTTTTTAAGGGTTTTGTGAGGGTTTTTATGGTTTGCCTAGGTCACAGTGAATGTTTTATGTTTTAGCCACCTTGTATGGATTGGTGGAGGATCCCCCTTCATACCAGTGGTTCTTCACACACTCCTCTACACCTCCTCCAAAGGGTGCACTCTCCTCTGACCAACCTTTCTCTTCAAGACGTCTGCAACTTAACCCTTCCTAGCCGGGCACTGTTCAGTCTCGCCTAGGAGTGGGTCTTTGTTTGGCCTCCTTGAATTTTCAAGGGCCCTGCTTGCATTGAACTATATTACAAGGTATTCACTCTCATTCCCCATGGTTTCATGGTGGTTCCACAATGGGGAATGGAGTTATGCAGCCATTTACACAAACCAGTCCAAAACTGGATAGTAAGGAGCAAATTCACAAAATAATTATAAACACACCTCCCTTACAAATCAAAACCTAATATAAATGCTCAAAATGAGAGTAAGTACACCATAAAAGACACTCCACATAGTTTTACACACAAATCAATCCATTAATGATATTTCTTTACTCCTTTTGTGTCGACTGGCAACAAAATTGCAGTCCCAGTCAAGTCAGTTTGCTTGGGCCGTACAATGTCTGACAACCAACCCATTACCTTAGGGTTTGTAACTACTTATAATACCCTCTCCTTAGTTTTTGTGCCCATATTAGGGTTGTCCATGCTACATTAAGGATTTTGACCTCATGGTGGAAAAGTTGCTTGACAACTTTTAAAAGTTGTCATGCAACTTTTGCAACTTTTGAGCAACTTTCCCAATGTTGCTTTTCTTGACTCTTAGACCCACATTGGGCCAACCTAAGGACACCACCATGCTATGAGGGACCCCTAAACACCTCAAATGCACACATACCCCCTATTTCCAAGAAATCCTCAATTTTGGCTCATGAACCTGAGACCTCAACTAGGACCCTAACTATGACCAATGAGCACATGGCCCTTTATTTTATATACAATGGCTTCATAAGAAGCATAAAACCAACAAAAAAAAGAAGGAGGAAGAGCTTGGAAGGGTGCTCCTGCACCAATTACCCATAAGGCAATGGTCAGGATAAAGCATCGAATAAAAACATATTGAGAATCTTCAAGAAGACAGTCAATGATGCCAATCATGATTGGCATGTTCAATTAAATCCAGCACTATGGGCATATCAAACTAGCATTCGAACCCCTACAGGTGCAACTCCCTACTCATTGGTCTATGGTGCCAAAGCTATCTTACCTATTGAAGTTGAGATACCATCACTATGGGTTTCCTTGCATAATCTGATAGATGATGAAGCATACCGTGTATCACGTCTTTAGGACTTAGAACTACTTGATGAGAAGTGACAAGCTGCATACAATCATCTCAAAGACTATCAGTAGTGCATGGGCTGAAGCTACAATCACCAAGTTAGACCTCATACATTTGAAGTAGGCAATCTTGTTTTACGAGAGAATCCTCGTAACCAACCCAACCGAGAACATCAGGGAAAGTTTGAATCAAACTAGCTGGGTCCATATGTTATCATTGCTGTATTTGGGTCCGGGCATATCAGTTGGCTACTTTAGAAGGAGAACCGCTAGTAGTTCTGATCAACAACATGCACCTCAAACGATTTTATACATGAGCTACACAGAGCATCAGGCTCCCCTACATACCAGAAAAAACATAAAAAACATTCAGATAAATGTCTTGAAGAAAGTATCAAAAACATCAAAATAGTAAAGAAAAATCATGCATCCAAACGGTGAACAACCACTTTGGTGGCACCTTGGGCAAGTGCGATGGTGAAAACCTAGCAAACAAGCACCACTCATAGAGGTTATGGCTCCATTGTCTTTCAGACTTGTTGCGATCACATTCATTACATTCACTCATCCATCCGTCCAAACCATGGCTCGTTATTCATCTACAATAAAGAGATAGTACTTCATGTGTCTTGCATCCCGCTTTTTCATGGTCCTACCTATACTGGGGGCAATGCCCTTAACCTATTGATGGAAGTGGATTTCTGCATTACTTGTGATTCATTGAGTTCTTCATTCAAAACTATCTCACAAAATCCAAAAACATTCAAAACAATCACCAAAATATCAAAAACATTGGAAATCAAATCAACAAAATCCAAAAACATCAAAAAACATCAAAAATCAATAAAAAATATGGCAACCCGTTGTACATACTCATCTGCGTAGATACCAAACAAACATTGTGATATACTCCACAAAATGCCCACTTATCAATCGACCAAACAATCCAAATCAACACTCAAACTGTCTTCAACAAGGATGCATCCTTCCTTGCCAAAACAAAGACAAGATAACATTTTCTTTGACAAGAAAATTCTGTTTGAAGCTATCAAATACTTGGTTGATTTGTGGGTTATTTATATCAGGCTCCTACAACATTGTTTGTGTATCTTCTGCGCATTATTCCGACGAAGTTCTGGGGCATGTACTAATGGTGTCTACGTGGGAAGTTCACTAAGCTATGTGATCATAGGCAAAATACCGTCATAGATCACTACGGCTTGCTGACTACAACGTATACCTCGACCATATGAGCATGAACCATTACCAAGGATCCATATTCTTTATTCTTTATGTATATACTGTTTGTTTGCAGGTACAATGCTCTTTCTTTGGTTCCTCCTACCTTATCCAAACTGGATAAAGGTTTTATCTCTTATTACAGTATGCACTTGTCTCAGGATATGATCAGCCTAAGATCAAGGAGGACGATCCAAGTCATGCGTGAAAGAAAATAATCCTTGTCTGTTCTGCAAGCAATACTTAGGTCAACTTGATCCATTATATCAAGTTGCTTATATTAACTTGCTATATCAAAATCCATGAAAGGAATACTTAGGTCATCTTGAACCATTATGTCAAGTTTCTTGTATTTTCTTACAACATTTTAAAACTCAATGATGAAAATAGAGCACTATGGATCATCATTTCATCTCATCTGTATATATTGCATTCCATTGCATTCATCCATCCATACATTCATAATAGATGCATATCATGCATACATAGTAATGACAATGCATACTCTATTTTCCTCTTCTTCCATAGGAATGAGTCATAGGTCCTCCATTTCTTCTATCTAACATCGAACCCCCCCACTCTCCCCATCTTGATAATCAACATCACATACACTTCATCATTTCCCATCAGCTCAATCAAGCTACGTTCATCACCATCCATCTCTAAAAGGAGGGACTGCACTTACCATCCTTAGTCATCCACACAATCAAGCAAGTTACTCTATCTACACAAGCACATCGACACACACACACCTAGACTATCAATAGATACTCTGATCAAGTATCTTCAGGTCTCAACAGGTAATCGATCCTGGTAATCGTAGATTACATCAGGCATTTATCATAATGACCTAGTCTCAACAGGGCTACTATGATTAACCACAACCATCCATCACCCGCACACACTATCAATTGATCAACCAATCAAACACAATCTAACGAACAATTACATCAATTGTCTAAATCTCAACGAGTATTTTTGTTTCATATACCTTGACTTCATTGGGCAATTGCATCAATTGTCTAAGTCTCATCAGGTCACTTTGATTCACTTACTCAGACTTTATCTTGTCCAAGCAAACAATTGGCATCAACTGTCATGCTTTGACTCGCCCAGGGCAATTAAACCAATTGCACCAGATTGTTCAACCAATTTTGATCAATTATATAGCATCACTCGAAAGCACAACCACCATATTTTCACCGTATCTCCTACATGACCTAAGGGTACTCATTGGCTTGATGTTTCTCCATATTCACTCTGATTTCTTCTATTCTTTCTAAATTCTTCTCTTTTATTTTCCCGCCAATTTTCATTCTTTTTCAAGAGATCACCCAATTTTTCAAATTTTTTTTGTCCATCTCTTGAGGGGGCATACCACCGATTAAATTAACATTTTATGGGACATATTTCTTCACACCTATTTTTCTTTCTTTGAAATGACGTGATAAACCGCACCGTCTCAAAGAGAGGCAAATGTAGTCACATAATTATGTCCATTTTAATTAAATGAATATTTTGTATTTATTTGATTAAAAATCCACTAAGCCATCAGTTAATTAAATTAATATTTAATTAATTCATCTTCAAACGTTCTCCTATTAATTAAATAAATTATTCAATTTATTTTAATTAATTCATTATACCAAATTCACAATCAATTAAATAAATAAATTCTATTTATTTAATTAAAACCCCCTTTTTCCTCTTTTAAATAAATTAAATTAAACATTTATTTAAATCATTATTCCCCCCCACTTGCATTTTCCTACAAATGCAACTTGCACACATTTATTGAAATAAATGAATTTTATTTTTAATACAATCTTATTTTCCCTCACCCACCAAATCCACTTGCAAACCTAAACCCCTTTTAGATTCTTCTAATCCCTTCCTAATTAGCCTAATCCATCCCCTAATTATTGTCACATTCTTAAGCAACTTTAAGTCACTTCTCAAATACTCCAAAGTCTTTGAAAAGCATTAAATGCTTTGTGTGTTCAACAATTTAACCTCCAAAGTCTTCCAAACCACTTATGGCTCTTACATGACCATTAATGGCTCTTACATAACCATTTATGGTTAATTCAACTTGCACTCATGGGTCTCCTCAAGCATTTATTGTTTTGACCATGGTTATCCCTTTTGCCTTTGCACAAGAGTTTATCCATTGGATAAAAACTTTATTCTTTGAATAAAGAATTTATTCACTCAACCCAACTTTGACCTTAACTTCCAAGTTGACTCTCAAGTCATGTCAAACATTTAATGCTTGTTCCCTCTCCTCTCAACCTATCTCATATTGACACTTGTCATCCTGTGATTGGGTTGAAAGCCATCACATGGATTGAATATCATTCAATCCTGACCCTTGTTGAGATTACTCAATCTCAACCATCCATTGCTCCATTTTACCTATAAATAGAGCTAACATTTCTCATTTTCAAATCCTCAAGCATTTTAGCATTCATAGTCATAATCCTGAAAACTTGTATGCATTTAAGTCATAGTGAATTCTAGAGAGCATTTAGCATAATCAACTCATATAATTGTTACTTTGGTTTAAAATAAATCATTTTAGCATTATAGCATCTAATATTAAATTTTATCTACATTTGCATAGCATTTAGAGTAATCATCTACAATCTTGAACCTCCATAAGCATCCATAGTGAAAAAAGATGTTGAGAGCTACACTAATTTGGAACTTGGAGAGGAGAGGAACAAAGGAGAAGGAGCTAAGAACATGTTAAGAGGCATTTGGAGATGCCTTCTTATATTTGTTTCATTTGTTAAATATGTTAGCATAATCTTAGTATCTCTTTTGATATGTTTGCTTAGGTTAATATTTGGTTGAATAACACTAACATTAATCTTGTTTCTTGTTGTTTTTGTGTGTTATAATACCACAGGTTTTAATCTAACTTGTCAGTTTTGCAGAGCATCACATAGCATCTGAATAAGAGGATAGGAGAAACCAAGAATTTCACCAAACTGAAATTAAACAGGATGATTTGTACTATTGTAGTCCCAATGTCTAACGTGAACTTGACAAAGTTAAATGGCAATATTGAAGTCCATATCCCAGAAAAGGAGGGACCTCCACTGAAAACTTATGAGGGGAAAGAGTGAGAATAAAATCCATACCTATATACTTTGATAAATAAAGTCGTCCTTCCCCAACAACTTAAATCAGATGTAAGAGATGACTCACATCTACTTCCTGCTGCAAAACAGGGTCATCAATAGCTTTATTTGCCAAAAAATCTGCTAACATGTTTGCTTCTCGAAAACAATGTTTGATTTCGAAGGATTGAAAAGATGTGAGATTATCCAAAACCATATCTAATCTATACCTTAGCTTACAAGATGAAGTCTATCTTGAGGAGACAATGTTAAAAACCACCATTGAGTCCCCTTTGACAATAATGTTAGGAATATTCATGAAAGTGGCAAGGGTGAGACCATGAAGGAGGGCTTCAATCTCCTAGGCATCTAATTACTAATACAAAATCATTAAAATAATTATATTACCAAATATTAATGGTAATTAATAACATGATCCCTATGGTTGCGACCTTGGACTCATTCACGGTACTGTCCGGAGGAGGCGGTGGGCTTAGAGGCCGCCCTTGACCACATACCTTTACATAAGAAGTGCTTGGAGTGCTTACTGCTTGATAAGCACTAGTGAAGTTGCTCGTCTTCATCTTGCAAGCCCCCGTGCCATCATTCATCAATGTAGTTGCAATGCAGCTCAGATTCTTGAGGCAATTCTCCCAACAATCTGGAAACCCCAAGTAATATATTTCAGAATTTGATTCTGACTCTGGGGGATAAGAAAGAATTTTGTATGATCCATTTGAATCATACTCTGGTTATTGTTGCACTGTGTTATATCATCTTGCCCCTGCATCCCTTAGTGGCATCATTCGGATCTATCTGATCAAAATCTGCAGATA
This sequence comes from Cryptomeria japonica, assembly GCF_030272615.1. NCBI lineage: Eukaryota > Viridiplantae > Streptophyta > Pinopsida > Cupressales > Cupressaceae > Cryptomeria > Cryptomeria japonica. Next base: position 774,414,376 of record NC_081414.1, read on the forward strand.
GGCATTCACAATATGGACTTGTACCATTTTAAACACACACCCCAAAATTTCCACACCATCCATAGACTTTGCACTGGTCTTCCACAACACTCCATCCCGACGACCATGTCCCTGAACTCGTGATCCATCCATAGGACCTCAACTTCCCATTTGATTCCAAATTCATTCTTCGCACCGTGATAGAATTGTCAGTATAATCTCCACTCTGAGACACCCAAATTGAATCAGCTGAAGAATTCGAGAGCTTGAAAATTCCCTGGCTAGTGAGAGATGCTGTGGTAACTAGTGGAATACCCTCGTTCATGTACGTGATGTAGTTGTTCCATTTCAGCGTGAAATTCCCACTGGGCTGCATAGTGAATGTGTATAGCCCCGATCGCAGGCTTTGATTCACAGTGAAATTCTGATCGACCACCAGACTATCAGTAGGATTTGCAAAGGTGTCCCAAACTATGACTGAACTACTCTTCTACAGTACAAAATTCCCATCATCTTGCATATCTGTGAAGATTAGAAAGAGTAGAGAAAACAATAATAGAAACAGAAAAGCAATAAGAAGAGACAACACACGATTTATCGTGGTTCGACAAATATGCCTACATCCACACTCAAAGTAGGAAATAACTTCTATTAATCAACTCAAATACATGGGTTGCACACAACCATTATATAATCATATTCAGATATGAAATGAATGGTTGGGAGAACGTGAAGGGTCATGTGACCGTTGGACTTCACATTCCCAACAATCTCCCCCATGAAGGCCAACTAGCACAACCATGCACTAGCATACCTGCTTCCATTTTCAAAATTCACATTAAAACCAGCCTACTAGATTTTAGCTTCGCAAACTCTTGTTCACATACGCTTCGAATCAACCTTTTCCAAATCAAAGCAAAGTTAAAAACTCTATCAGGCACAAACTCACCCATTATGCTAAAAATTGAAACACCACTTTGTCCCAGTTTAAAATACATTTCTTCATCACCATCACCTGAACTCCCCTGTAATAGAATATCTACCGATTCACAATTATTGGATTCTAATATCCAAACATAAAACTCAGACCTGACAAGGAACAAAACAATGACATTATTTTCATCATCAAACAACTCCATCAGATTGTTATCATGAGTTTGAGTTCTCTCATCCTCAGGTTGTTCATTATCGACGTTGGCACTATCATCCACATCCATCCAATCAGGTCGGTGAATGTCAATGCATTCTGGTCAAGATAAAACATCTCCTCCTCCATTAGAATAAGCATTAACAAATTCAATAGCATTTTCATTCACTCCATGTGACGCCTGAAACTGCTTGGAGCGATGCCCATTGTCCTCTGCTCTTGTCAATGGTCGCTTTCGCTTCAAACCAAAAAACTGACTTTTATCATTTACTATGTCATCTAAATCCATAGGCTCATAGGCTTCTATGAAATTATCTGCACAAAGGTTGTCATCATTATGGGAGTGCCTCTTTATTCTCACCAAGGCCATGCCATCCGCAGAGCTCTCCGAAGCCAAAATTTCTTCCAAGCCTCCTTGCCCTGCTACCTCACTCCAATCTGCACCCTCCTCATCCTGGGAGTCAACAACAGATTCAGCTTGGGTCTCCAATGGCATACACTCTTCCTCCCGCAATCTCTTAAGTTCATCCTCTTCAACATCAACCACTTTTTCAACATCTTTTAGCTTAGAAATTTTGGCGTCTATACAGGGACTATCATGGCATTCAACCTTCACCACACAAATGCCAACAACTTCCTAACCATTAATAGTTTGGCTAATAAGTGCCAAGGCTGGCTCAAAGGGAGAGCAAATAAGAATCCCAACATCTTTTTCCTTCGCTGGATTCTCCTCTTCAACTGAGTCCCCCTCTTTCTTCCAGCCATCCCACCAATGTACACGGCGCTTGAAGCATAGTTTTACATGGAACGTAAAACTGCCATAGAAGTTATAAGTTTTACCTTCTCCTTCTTCCTTCATCTCTGCTCAAGCCAACATGGCTCTGATACCAATTGTAAAGATTAGAAAGAGCAGAAAAAACAATAATAGAAACAGAAAAGCAATAAGAAGAGACAACACACGATTTATTGTGGTTCGGCAAATATGCCTACATCCACACTCAAAGCAGGGAATAACTTCTATTAATCAACTCAAATACATGGGCTGCACACAGCCATTATATAATCATATTCAGATATGAAATGAACAGTTGGGAGAATGCGAAGGATCATGTGACCGTTGGACTTCACATTCCCAACAATATCTGCAGATGCAACGCCTAGATTGGATGTGTTTGTCTGCCAGACTATCTGTGTCCCATTTCTTAAAACCAGATTGCCATCATTTTGTAAACTAAAGTACCCTCCTTCTCCCACTTTAATTCCGCCATTATACCTTGCAATCCATATCAAAGTTGAATCATTGATGTTAGCAAAGCTTGTGCCCACAACATAGAGTCCCCTGTCTCCACTTGGGTGAAATTCTAAATTGAAATTGTTGCCCGGGGATTGCCAAGATTTCTCTTGGCCTAAAGAAGAGGGCCTAAGGCTTATCCCTAGCTTCACCGCTCCCTCAGCAAACATAGCCTGAAAAAACAAAGCAACAATACATAATATTGGCATTGTCATATTTTGATGCTTACTGGTGTCTCACAGATTATTGGGTCTGTAGTTGCAAGCAATCAATACTTGGATCCTCCTATTTTTATATCTTGGATTGACTAGATACATGTTTGACCTTCCTCTATTTATCTCTGGGATTGACTTAATTAAGGATTTATTAAATTGTGAAAGTATGGGCACATCCCTGCAATTGTCACTTGCAAGCAACCAATGTGTATTCGATCTAAACTTTTATTAATGAGATTGATTTGACTGAAGATTTATTAAATTGTCAAAGCATGGTCACATCCTTGCAGTTGTGAGTTGCAAGCAACCAAAAGAGATCAATCCATTTTTTTATTTATTAGGATTAATATGACTAATGATTTATTAAATTGTCAAAGTATGGGCACATCTCTGCAGTTGCTGACTTTTATTTATGACATTGATTTGACTGAAGATTTATTAAATTGTTAAAGCATGGGCACATCCCTTCCATTGTGAGTTGCAACCAACCAATTCAATTTTGATCCAAACTTTAATTTTTGGGATTGACTAGACTGGAGATTTATTAAATTGTCAAAGCATGGTCACATGTCTGCAGTTGTGAGTTGCAAGCAACCAATGGAGATTGATCCAATTTTTTATTTATACGATTGACTTGACTAAAGATTTATTAAATTGTCATAGCATGGGCACATCCCTGCAATTGCAAATTTCAAGCAACCAATACAACTTCGATCTAAACTTTTATTTATGGGATTGACTTGACTAAAAATTTATTAAATTGTCAAAGGATGGGCACTTCCTTGCAAGCAACCAATTCAAGTTAGATTGACTTGATTGAAGATGTTTGCTATTGTCAAAGCAAAACATTAAGTTTATGAATCTTTGAATTTAAAATATTAATAAACTATATATTTTGGTTAGTTGAGAAATTGTAACCTTCACAACACTCGAAACATTTAATGATTATCTTCATACAATAATTCTCCTCTAATACACCAAAATATGGATAGTCTCGATGGCATCTACGATTGTGAGCTGGTGATGTGGATGATAAAAAAATATATTACAATAAGTCAAATTAAATGTTTATGTCGATGGGCCCTTGGTCTATTAGTGAAGTTGAATGGCTCCAAATGAAACCACTAGGGATCAAGTCATCTTGAGTACAAAGTCTCCAACATCATAAGGCATCAAGTATTGTTCAGTGTTAGAATTCTAACATGACTTGACTTATATCTATGTTTATTAAACCTTGACATGTCTTCTATGCAAGAAAAAATTATGAGGATTTGGTCTTTTGAATGTCTTTCATTAAATATAAATTGTAAAAAAATATGAATTTTATATAAAATATTTAATTTTTAAATACCTTTATCAATCATACATATTAAATATATAAAAAATAAAAAAATATATTTTTAATAAATCAATGCAAATAATTTAATTATTTTAAAATATATTATTATGTATAATTTAAATTAACTAAATCCTTTTATTTTTAGGAATTATTGCCAAGGGGGCAACTTCCATTTATATTAAGCACCAAAAAAAAAAAAATTTAAGTCTTTGCCACAAGGGGTGCAACAAAGAACAACACAAAGGTGTGCTAACACAAAAAAACCAAAAGAACAACAAAACAATATAATATTGATATCTAAAATACTCGAGGACATACATGAAATCCCACAAACCATAATTTCACAACCCACAAGAATTGAGCAGTAATTAAGGATTGCCTGAAGAACTATTTCACTTGTTTTTTGATGACCATAATATCATTTGGAGCTTTGGTTTTTATTAGTGGCATTTTCTTCCTTTTTACTTCTATCCATTCTTGCTCCACGATGAATGGGAAAATTGAATCCTAGATCCGCTTTCACATTTTGATGTTGCATCAATGCATCCAATTGTTGGATCAACATTGGTCTCTAGAGAAATTCATGAGAAGATGGATTCATTGAGATCATTGAGCCTACTGAAGTCTCTAATACAACACAAAAATCTTGTAGTGTCCTATGAGGTAGATCTGACATAGAGGGAGCACTAGGCTTTTGATCAACTTCTTGAAGAACATCTGTAAACATCAAATCATTTTCTATTTTAGGGGGAACAACAAGTAATGATACGATTCCACTCTCACCCACCAAGTTGACTGATTAAATAAAGAGTTTGCTTTCTCATGAACAATTTTTTACTACAATGGATGTAGAGTAGTTTGTTGAAAAAAACTTTCTACATCTAACATCATTTTTTTTCATAATAAAAAATTTGTCTCTTGCATCTCTTACCAACCACCAAAGAAATCTCAGCAGGAAATCCTTTCGAAAGATCCATTTCAACACATAGGTGAGCATATGTGAAGTATTCGTAGTTTATTTTTTCTTTAGAACTGTTGTGGTATTTCCCCAAGCCATTTGTGATGGTATTCACGTAGAAAATCTCTCATAAAATGCAAAGGAAGATATGGTAATCGCACTTGCAAGAAGGCAATTGAAAATGTCTCAAATCGTGGATCAAAGGAAGGGAACCATGGTTTAATGCAAAAGAATTCTCCTTGAAAAAACCATGGTCTAGTGTTAAGAACTAGTTCCTTGTCCTTCATAAATTCGAATTCTAGAATGAACAACCTTTTGGCACAAGAGTAAAAACTAATTCTTCTTCTAAATGCCTTTTCCAGTTGTTTTTGATCCATTTATGCGAATTTTGCAAATCCAGCCATGTACGCATAAACTTACAAATTAGGGCATGCTCCATAAGGTAATCCTCACGATCATAAGAAAACTCATCCATTCGAATCTCAAGAACAAAATTTGAGTGGAGAGCATGAAATAGAGGGATTCGGTATCTAGAAAAAATATAAGAGGTTTCGCTAGATGCCAAAGGGCCATGAAAGGAAGCCTAAGTGCAAAATAATGCTTCCAAATGTTATATCTAATAGGAGAGGTGATGCAGAAATTTCTTACAAACTTTTAAACAATTGCAAATTAGATAAACAAATATAAAATCTGATTTCACAAATAAAACCATAACACCATATTTACGTGGAAAAACCCTTTCAGGAAAAACCCCACACTCCAAAAGCCAAACTCAATTGTATTATTCAACAACTATAGTTACAATACAATGCACAGAGCTAATGCTCTTTAGGAGTAGCTACAATAGAGATTTCGAGAATTATTCCAGCAGCATAACAATGCCTTCAACCTGTCTCATACAAAACCACTAAGGCATCAACATATTTATAGAGCTCATCACAAAGAGGTATGTGCTTATGGTTACCAAAAGCAACTTCAAAGCCCAAGAGGTGAGTTGTGTCACAAGCAACACCTTGCTAATCCAATGACATGTTGCACATAGCAACTTCCAAAGCAACAACACCTATCTTTTTCATAACGGTCATCTTGCCAAACATAATGTAAGTACAACATAGAAGTTACCATGACCAAATAGGTTCCTTCCTTACCTCACGCCACTTGTCAAAACTGAACTCAAAATATAAATACAAATTGCCAAAATATAACTCTCCATGACTCTTCCACCAAACTAGAAACCGCCATAGTAAAAATAGAAATTTTTGTCATGATCTCAACATAGAAACTTATGACATGAGTTCCCAAAAAATATTAGGACTTCCAAAGTGGAATGAAAAATAAAACTATTGGCATTTGGCATTATAACATACAATGGGAGATTGTTGGCATTTCAATAAGGATATTGAGAAGGTTGTTGATGATTATGGATATAACTGATTAAGGATGATTTACTGTCTTAATATTATTATTTTGTCATTGATGTCAAGAAATTGATTTTCTAATTCAGTATGATGTTGCCATATCTTGAGAAGTATGATTTGATGAGTATAAAGATGTCGGTAAAAGACACAGAAAGAATATGATGAATAAGGGGATGAATAAGGTATTCAATGGGCAACTATTACCGAGTCAGACAATGATGAGATCATGATGTTTAGATTGTTTTAACATCATACATATGTTGTAAATTGTAAGGTTAATACTATACTATGTTACCGAGCAAAGAACCTAGTCGGTAAACCCCAAGGAACCTAGTCGGTAAACCCTAAGGTTATCGCTATCGGTTAATGAAGGCGAAATGTCTACTGAGTGAAGTTTAGTATTTACCGAGTTATTACCGAGTTGTAACCGAGCTGTAACAGAATACATTAAATGGTTACATGCATTATTTAATGAAGGAAGCTGATGAGCTGGAACTGATTAAATGATTGGTATGCCGTGCATGAAGTTTGTTAATGAATCTATGGCAAAGGAAAATCGACATGAAGATCTACAACGCAGATTGAACCGCATTACCCTAGCACAAGTTCCAAGAAATAAATGCAAGTTCATAGGTGGGGTAAAACATTTTTCAGATCGAAGGATACATTGAACCTAGATAAGATTGAAGATCTGATGGCTATGATTGATCATGGGAAATGTGATCAAGGAGATTAAGCGGTTAGCTAATTGTTTATAAATAGGGAGCTATTGATAAACAATGTATGCGGGCAAATGTATGCATAGGGATGCTACATAGTGATTACCGAGCACAGAAGCTTGAAGACCTATTTGAATAACAGAGTATAGAAGCCCAACAGATGGACAAGATTAGTTCTATGTCTAGATTGTATTGAGCAAATAAGAATCTGCTTTAGCATTTTAGATGTGAAGTTGCAGATAGATTTTTATTACTATTATTTTGTGAAAGTGACAGAAAATCTCTTAACCAAGTGGACTTAACAGTCTTATTTGTAAAACCCTCTAGCAAGGTGACATTCTAATTGAGTGTTTGAAATCCTTTAACAAAGGTCACTTCTAACAAGGTGAAGATCCTAACAGATCTGAGGGAAATCCCTTAACTGGGTCACATCTAGCAATGTGTTTGTAATCTTTAACAAGATTTGCTTTTAACTGAGCATACTATAGAAGAGTATATTTCTTAGTGGGTCCAAAATCCCACAGTGGTTTTTCCCTATTTGGGTTTCCACATTAAATCTGGTGTTATGAGGTTTATGATGTTTATATGCTTTTGAGTTTGCATGTTTAGCAGTTTTGGTTATATTACTAAAGTATATGTTACCGAGGTTGAATCTGATGTTTTTATGGAAGATTAAGTTTGTATGATTCACCCCCCCCTCTCATCTTGTTGGCTATTGGATCTGTACTTACATTAAGTATCAGAACTATCAAAAACAAATAATTAAATTAGCATGTTTGGACTCTAAGGTTGAGACACCCGAATCCCAACATTCTCCCACTTGTCAAAGACCTATCAAGAGTCAAAACACTTTGCCAATTGCTCAAGGCCCTGAGGCTCATAGAACTGGCACACCATCTGAACTTCTTAATGCTCACTAGCTTTGTTAATGCATCTGCAACATTCGCCAAAGTTTCAATTTTATTCAACTTCACCTTTTCATCTTCCACCATATCACGAACAAAATGAAACTGTACATCAATATACTTTGTTTTGGGACATGGGAAGTAGGATTCTTCGCTAAACATATAGCACTCTGGCTGTTACAATAGACAATAATCTATCCTGCATCAAAACAATATCCAAGAATAATGTCTTAAGACAAATGGATTCTTTACAAGCATGAGTAGCTATCATATACTCAACTTCAATAGTGGACAAAGCGATTAGAACTTGCCGCTTGCTCATCCAACTCACTGCACCACCAAAAAATGTGAATACATATCCACTGGTGGATCTTCTACTATCAATGTCACCCGCCCAATTAGAGTCAACATACCCATGAATACTCAAGGAGTGTCGAGGTCTAGAATGATTACTATGGAAACATAGGGAATACTCAAAAGTATCCTGCAAATATCTGAACACTCTCTTCACTGCATCCCAATGCACTTCTCCAAGATTAGCCATAAATTGACTAAGGACACCCACTTGTGTAATGTCTAGCCTCGTATAGACCATAGCATACTTTAGGCTACCAATAGCACTTGCATAAGGAACTTTGGTCATGTCCTCCATCTTAGTAGGAGACTTTGGATAGTCTTCCACATAAAGTTTCATCCCCTGTAGAACAGGAACAACTAACTGTCTGTAATTTGTCATGTTGAATCTCTCCAACATAGAGTTCACATACTTTCTTTGACTAACCCAAATCTTTCTATGAACTCTATCCCTTTTGATCTCCATTCCCAAAATGTACCTTGCTGCACCAAGATCCTTCATCTCAAACTATGCTGTTAACTGAGACTTCAAATTTGAAATCATTCTCTTCCCATTCCCAATAAATAGTATATCATCCACATATAAGACAATAATGAGAATATGATCATTTTCAGCTTTATAATACACATAATTGTTAGATTTAGATCTTAAAAATCCCAAAGACAACACACAGGTGTCAAATTTTTGGTACCACATTTTAGGAGATTTCTTAAGACCATAAAGAGATTTTTTTAGCTTGCATACTAGATTCTCTTTATCTTTCTCCATGAAGTGCTCTGGTTGTGACATGTAAATTTCCTCCTCCAAGTCACCATGAAGGAAATTTGTCTTCACATTCATCTACTCGACTTCCAAATCATAAGATGCTATGAGTGATAACAAAAGCCGAATGGATGTTAGTTTATATATAGGAGAGAATATCTCCCCATAATTAATTCCCTCCACTTGAGAATATCCTTACGCGACCAACCATGCCTTGTACTTCTCAATGCTGCCATTTGGACAAGGTTTCTTCTTGAACACCCATTTACAACCAACAGGTTTCTATCCCTCAAGCAAAGGTACCAGATCCCATGTAGCATTCTTCTTCAATGCATTCGTCTCTTAATTCATGTCTTTCATCTAGGAATTTGCATCGCGCATACCCATAGCCTCTTTAACAGTCCTAGGCTCATCAGTGTTAGTAATAAAAGCATAAATATAACTAGAATCCAACATAGAATATCTAAACCTTTTTGGTGAATATCTATATCTATCAGGTTGTCACCTTTCATACGTAGACCTCCTCAAGAACTGAGTTTGAGGATATTGTTCCTCTTCTAAACTTTATGAGCTACTAGAGCTGCCCTCATTATCAGGTCCTGCAGGAGTATTTAGTTCAAATCTCTTAGAAGTGGGTGAAATCTAAACTACCTTCTTTTGTTTCTCTTCCTTCTCTGGCTACAAATCTACCGTGGAAGGTTTCAACTCATGGAAGATAACTGATGCAGAGGCCAACCCAAACTCCTAATAACAAGCCCAAATAAGGTTAGGCTAGTGACCCTTCAACTACTCATAAGGGCCCTGCAAGGAAGGACTCTATACCTTGGATGAAACTACTCACACACTCACTAGTCATGGGCCTACTCAAGATGAGTAAAAGGATTCAACTCTTCAAAAGTACCTTACTGTTGATTCCTGCTCCTTGGGGTTTTGTATTTGGTCCACACATAACATCTAAGACCTCTTTCAAGCATTGGTTTTGATCTTGGGCACTAAACCCTAATACCTCCTTTGTAAACCCCCTTCGACTAGTAGCCCTCCTATACCGGTGTTTTGGCCTTAACTAAAACATATCCCACCCACCCATACAAAAACCTTAGCATTTCAGACACCCTTTTAGAAGTTATATTGATCCCCAAAATGGTTTGATCAGATCTAAAAATATAAGGTCCGATCCCTTTAAAGGCTAAGAGACCTAATAGGGGCAATTAGCCCTATTTTCCAAAGCAACTACCTTTACCGGTAGATCAAATGAAAAATAAAATTAATGGGGATGTGGGGGGTAGTGAGAAACTTCTAATTCCAGGGTTTCACATCAGGGATCCATTGCTAAGACAAATTATGATGACTATCCTAAAACTTGTCCTAGGTAGTCACATAGAGATGCCTACCTAAATTTGTTCTTTTCTCCACACAACAAGGTCTCCCCTATAAAAAAAAATGAAAAAACTAAAATACAAAGGCTTATCCTACATCCCTCCAAAGGAAGAGTCTTCTAATGGACTGGAGTGCAAGATAAAGCTATTTTGGTTCAAAACCCTCTCCAAACCCTCACTTTCCAAGTCACAGTCAGTAAAATGGAGGGTTCTCTCTACTTTGGAATGATTAAGACCACAGACCACCACCAAAAGAAATCTATTTCATCTCCCTATCTACTCCATGGATGGTGGGGTTCAAATCAATCTGTACAGTCATATACAACACCTGCAAACTCAAAATTTCTGGGAAAACTGTAGTATTTTGTGTATTACTGATTCTCAAACTTCAACTCCAATCACCAAAAACTTGGGAATCATTCCCAAAAGGATTATAAAACTCTCCAATTATTTCCCACTTAATTTGGATTAGGTTGGAGCCGTTGAAAGGATTCCCCCAACCAAATTACAAAAAATTGCACTTTTGCACTCAAAAGTTTCATTTTTGCAATTTTGCACAAAAAGTTGTCATGCTTCCTAAGGTTGGGATCCACACACATGGACCAACAAAACACACAAAAAACATGACTAAAATCTATCAAACATAAATCTAAGCCATCTACTACCCCTTTTTTACCACATTGTCCCAATTGGCTTCTCAAATTGCCTAATTGGTGACATGGGCTTACATGGTGGGGTTTATTTGCATACATGAAACACAAGACACTCTAACATATCCTAATGGTCCTAGTCTTCATCCTCAGGGTCATGAATAGCTTGTTGATGAGGTGCTCCTGCACCAATAACACTTCTCCTATAGAGCACCTTCTCTGCAACTCAATCCCAAAGCTTGTTCCCCTTCACACCGACACCAGAACCGTTAAAGATACATTTCATTCCCTTGTTTTCCAATTTAGATCTCTTTTCACTAGGCATATGAGCATATGCCTCATATCCAAACACTCTAAGATTTCTCAATGAGGGATTTTTACCAGACCATGCCTCTATGGGGGTCTTTTCAACAAGTGTTGAAATAGGAGATCTATTTATTAGATAACTTGTAGTGGCTACCGCCTCGGCCCATAACTGTTGTTCAAGCCCAACACCACTTAGCATACTCCTATCCCTCTCCATCAACGTTCTATTCATCCTCCCCACAACTCCATTTTGTTGTCGTGTATATGGAGTTGTCTTATGTCTTTCAATCCCATGGTCCTTACAAAATCCATCAAACTTAGTAGAAAAAAATCACCACCGTTATTCATCCTCAAGCACTGAATTTTTCTACCTATCCGATTTTCAACCAAGAACTTAAATTCTTTAAACCGACTTAAAACTTCAGATTTACTTCTGAGGAAATAAATAAATGTCCTTCTAGAATAGTCATCTATGAATGAAACAAAGTACACAAATCTATTTAATGAAGGCACATTAATAGGACCGAAAACATCATAATGAACATAGTCCAAAACCACATAAGACTTATGAGAACTAGAATAAAAAGAAACACGGTGTTGTTTTCCATATACACAATATTCGTAAAAGTCAAACTCAAGATTACAATCATCAAGGCCTTCAACAAGACTCTTATTTTTCAAGGCTTGTAAGCCCTTTTGACCTATGTGGACAAGTATTTGGTGCCTCAACATTGTCTTCTCAGCTGGGAGATTCATCTCCAAAGCATTAGCACCCTTAGGTACCCAGAAAGCACGACCATTAGATGTTGAAACAACAATCTTCTTTTCTACTTGATTTGATAGTGAGGATGAAGAATCCAAAGCCCTTTTCTTGAATTTTATAGAAGCACTATTGCATTGAACCGTGCATGTATCCAGCTTATACAATGTGCCAATACGAACACCCTTAGCAAGTACCATAGAACCTCTAATCATCTCACATCCACCTTGTGAGAAAACAACCTGCACTCCCACATCACTCAGCTTTTTCACTGAAAGGAAGTTTTGTGCCAAACTAGGGATATGAAGGACACCATCAATTCCCTTCACTCTACCATCGAGGAATCATATCTTGACTCTTCCAAGACCAATGACCTTTAGTTGAGAGTTGTCACCCAAGTACACCTTCCCACCATCGTATTCTTCGTACTTTGAAAACCAATCTCTGTGAGAGGTCATGTTGAAAGAAGCACCTGAGTCGATCAACCATACATCTTTTGATACATGGGTTGCCAAGGTAGTGATAAAAGAATCCACATCATCTTGAGAGGATTTTTTGAAATTAGAATCAGAGGAATTCTTGTTTTTCTTTTTCTTCTCCTCTTTACAATCTTTCTGAAAATGACCGGATTTGTCGCAGTTCCAACATTTTGCCTTAGAATTTTTACTAGGAGACTTATATGTCCCCAAAGAATTTTATTTACCCTTATTTTCCTTTTTCTTTCCTATCCCCATCATTATACCATGAGCACCTAGGTCCTCCTTAGCCATCTCAAAAGATTTCCTTCACATCTCTTCAGATAACAATGAACCAAACACATCCTCCATTTTGAAAGTGGTTGTTGTGCTTCCAATGGCCATCACAAAGTGATCCCATGAGTTTGACAAAGAATATAACAGAAGCATGCATTTGTCTTGATCATTAATCTTATCACTGACAAAATTTAGTTGAGCAACTAGTGTGTTGAACGCATTCAGGTGATCTACAATGGACCCTCCTTCATCTATCCTCAGAGAATACATCTTCTTTCTTAGGAATAAATTATTTACCAAGGATTTCCCTTTATAAATATCACCAAGATTCTTACAAAGTGCAGCTGTAGTCTTCTCCTCATGGACATTCAAGAGCACAAAATCAGCCAAAAAGAGTCTTATCAAACCCTTGGCTTTCCGATCCATTTTATCTCATTCATCTTGTAGTGTAGTTTGGGGTTTTGTCGAAGAAACTATAGCCCATAGATCTTTGTCCATGAGAATGTCCTCCATTTTGAGTTTTCACAAATCAAAATTGTTGCCATTAAATTTATCCATCTCTATTTTGCTGGATGTGCTTGCCATATCTAACCTACAACAAAGTTATGAAATCTTCCACTACAAAACTCTCATTGAAACTAGATCAACACAAAAAACTCGTCAACCCAACAACAATAAAAAAGCTAGCCAGGCTCTGATACCAATTGAAAGGAAGCCTAAGTGTAGAATAATACTTCCAAATACTAAATCTAATAAGAGAGATGATGCAAAAATTTCATACAAACTTTTAAACATTTACAAATTAGATAAACACATAAAATCAGATATCACAAATAAAACCACAACTCCAGATTTATGTGGGAAAACCCTTTCGAGAGAAAACCCACAATCCCAAAGTCAGACTCAATTGTGTTATTCAGAAACAACTATAGTTACAATATAATGCACATAGCCAATGCTGTTCAAGGGTAGCTACAATAGAGATTTCAAGAATATTTCCAACATAACAACGCCTTCAACCTATCTCATACAAAACCACTAAGGCATAAACATATTTATAGAGCTTATCATAAAGATGTATGTGGTTATGGTTTCCAAAACTGACTTCAAAGACCAAGAGGTAAGTTGTGTCACAATCAACACCTTGCTAATCCAATGACATGTTGCACATAGCAACTTCCAAAGCAACAACACCTATCTCTTCCATAACAATCATCTTTACAAACATAATGCAAGTACAACATAGCAGTTACCATGACCAAATAGTGGCCTTCCTTACCTCACATGACTTGTCAAAAGTGAACTCAAAACATAAATACAAACTGCCAAAATATAACTCTCCATGACTCTTCTACCGAACTAGAAACCGACATAGTCAAAATAGAAAATTTTGTCATGATCTCAACATAGCAACCTATGACACTAGTTCCCAAAAAATATTAGGACTTCCAAAGTGGAATGAAAAATAAAACAAATAATTAAATTAGCATGTTTGGACTCTAAAGTTGAGACACCTTAATCCCAACAAGCCAGACAAAGCATGCTCAACCAAATGTGTAGGGGATTGCTTCCTTATAACTAAGGCTAGATAAAGGCATTGTGAGATATCCTTGATTTTCCTTAACTACATTTTTCTTGAGTGCATCAGTGACAAATGTCGTACCACAAAAGTTTGTAGGATCCATCAAGCATTTCTTTACCAAGTCATAGCTATGATTCACACCATAGCCATTCTTCTTACTTGAGCAAGGAAATTCACAATCAGAATGGGAAGATTTCATAGGAGATCGGGGATGAGACACAGGCGCCATAGTAAAATGATTTTATGTTTTTCACCTAAAATTAAGTAAATTCTTTTGAATAAGAATCACAATTCTTAAAATTATCAATAAACTAATATAATATAAACTTTTATGTAATTTTACCTGTCATATAACAAGTTTATAAATTAACTTTAAAAAATATTTAAGACAATCTTATAAAAAATATCTTAAAAATCAAATTAACTATTATAAATTCATATTGAAAGCAATTCTAAAAATCCATATAAAAACAGTTTTAAAAATCAGAAACAATTATATTCTCTCTTTAAAAATATACTAAATCAATTTGCATTTTTTTTAAATAAATATTGTAACATTATATATATATATATAATAATTTTTTATAGTTTACTAATAATTTGAAGTGTAATATATACAATTTTTTTAAAATTTAACATGTCAATCTATGCAGTCTAATAAGCTTTATGGTTGTAAAATATAGTCTAAAATTGAAAGGGCATATAGACCATCAAATTTTAAGCCTACTTAATTGAGGATTTTTTAGCATGATTTATTCTTTTCTTTGACTCATGGATATAGATCTTGAGTTGTGCTTGTAAGTTATGGAGGGTTCATTTAAGGAGTGTTGGCGTGTCTTTATCCTTATACATTATGAATTCATTTATGAGTAAATTCATTTATGATGAGTTTATTGGATGTTATTGGGCTTATTCTCTTGGTTTGGGAATGGATTGGGTTTGATCATCATTCGGTTTGATATTTATACATCTTGGTTACAATTAGATGTAGATAATATTATTGTCTTTAAGGTTGTATGGAGGAGATCACACTTATCATATCTAAGCATTTAGAGGTGTGTGTAGAAGGACATGCTACAAGTTTTAATTTTCTATTTATCTCCTTGGTCTTGTTCTTCTTTGTAGATGTTTGCATTAACAAAACATTGGATTTGAGGTCTTGTGTGAACCTATGGTCATCATTATGTTTATGGTCATGGGTTGTTACTTGTACTTCATTTTATTTGGTGGTGAAATGGGGGCCATTTGTCTTATTTTTTTGTTGGGTGTTAAGAACTTGGGAGAGCTATGGAGACTCATGGTTAGATTTTTATTTTCAATAGAGTTTTTTGTAGCTTTTGCATATTGTTGTTGATGTTCCTTGGTACTACATGATGTTGATTATGATAGTTCTGATACTAATTGTTAAGTACAGATGCCAAGCTAACAAGATGAGAGGTGGGGGTGAATCATACAAACTTAAACTTCCATGAAATCAACAGATTCAACCTTGATAGCTTTAACAGATATATGTAACCAAAACTGTAAAACATGCAAACTCATAAACAGATAACATCACAACACATTCAACATCATATTTAACGTGGAAACCCAAATAGGGAAAAACCATTGTGGGATTTCGGACCCACTAAGAAATATACTCTTTTAGAGTATGCTCGGTTAAAAGCAAATCCTGTTAAAGATTACAAACACATTGCTAGATGTGACCCAGTTAAGGGATTTCCCTTAGATCTGTAAGGATATTCACTTTGTTAGAAGTGACCTTGTCAATGGATTTCAAACACTCAACTAGAATGTTACCTTGCTAGAGGTTTTACAAATAAGACTGTTAAGTCCACTCGGTTAAGAGATTTTCTATTACTTTACAAAATAACAATAATAAGAATATATCTGCAACTTTACATCTAAAATGCTAAAGTAGATTCTTATTTGCTCAATACTTCTTAGTCATAGGACTTATCTTGTCCCTCTGCTGGGCTCTATATTCTGTTAATCAAATAGGTCTTCAAGCTTCTATGCTTGGTAATCACTATGTAGCATCCCCGTGTTTACATTTGCCCGCATACATTGTTTATCAATAGTTCCTTATTTATAAACAATTTGCTAACCGCTTAATCTCCTTGATCACATTTCCCATGATCAATCTTAGCCATAAGATCTCCAGACTTGACCAGGTTCAATGTATCTTTTGATCTGAAAATGTTTTACCTCGCCTTGGAACTTGCACACATTTCTTGGAACTTGTGCTAGGGTATTGCGGTTCAATCTGAGTTGTAGATCTTCCTGCCGATCTTCCATTGCCATAGATCCTTAACAAACTTCATACACGTTGTATCAATCATTTAATCATACCCAGATCATCAACTTCCTTCATTAAATAACACATGTATTCATCCAATGCATTTTGTTATTACTCGGTTGCAACTCAGTAAATACTAAACTTCACTCAATAGACATTCCGCCTTCATTAACCAATAGCGATAACCTTAGGGTTTACCGACTAGGTTCTTTGCTCGATAACATAGTATAGTATTAACCTTACAAACAATAGCATCTGTAGGATATCAAAACAATCTAAACATCATGATCTCATCATTGTCTAACTCGGTAATAGTTGCCCATTGAATAACTTATTCCTCCCCTTATTCATCACATTCTTTCTGTGTCTTTTACCGACATCTTAATTCTCTTCAAAACATACTTCTTAAGATATGACAACGTCATACTAAATCAGAAAATCAATTTCTTGACATCCATGACAAAATAATATTGTTAAGACAGTAAATATCCTTAATCAGTTATATCCATAATCATCAACAACCTTCTCAATATCCTTATTGAAATGCCAACAATCTCCCTTTGTTTGTTATAATGCCAACAATCTCTCCCTTTGGCATTGATGGCAAAACCAATTGATTTGACCTAATTGATTCGGATTCGGATTGCTATGAGATTCTGAAATGCTCTCCCCCTGTCATTAGTCTTCTCCCCCATACATTAGTCGTCTCCCCCTTTGACAACAATGCCAAAAGAAAACTAATACATAATTTCTTCCTGTGTGAAGTAATTCCTTTGCTATTCGGTATCAACTCAGTCTCGGTCAGAGCATTGTCTACAATTCATTTTCCCTATTTTGTTTCCTGCACACCTTTAGAAAACCTCCTAAAGTGTGTAAATCAGCATCAACTCCTAAAAGGTATTCTTTTGAGACATCGAATTGATGCTTTCACCGAACTCAGTCAGTGAGTAGAAGATAGGGGTAGGACCCCTAACTTGCTTTTGAGATACTCAAAAGTGTCCCTTGGTAGTGGCTTGGTGAAGATATCTGCTATTTGTTCCTTTGTGCTAACATACTCCAACACCACTTTCTTCTCTTGAACTTCTTCTCTAAGATAATGATATTTGATAGAGATGTGCTTTGTCTTAGAGTGCATTACAAAATTCTTTGAAATGTTAATGGCACTAGTATTATCATAGAATATAGTTACCGGCTCGGTAACTTTCTCATGTATGCCTTCCAACAATTGTTTAATCCATGCTATATTGGTACAATTCAATGCTGCAGCAACATATTCAGCTTCTGTTGTTGACTGTGAAACACATCCTTGTTTCTTGCTAAGCCAACCTACCAATCTTTCTCCTAAAAAGAAAGCTCCACCACTTGTGCTTTTCCTGTCATCTATGTTGCCTGCCCAATCAACATCAGTATAAACTTTTAAATCAAAATCATTTCCTTTCTGATATACTAAGCCATAATCCTCAGTGCCTTTCAAGTATATGAAAATTCTCTTGATTGTTGTCATATGAGTTTCCTTGGGATCTGCAGAAAATCTTGCAACTATACCTACTACATGTGCTATATCTGGCCTACTGTGAACAACATATTGCAACTTTCCAATCATAGATCGGTAAAGTGTCTCACCAACAGATGCAGATTCATCATTCTTTGATAGTTTATAGTTGGTAGTCATAGGAGTACTTACTGGTTTTGAATCCTCCATTCCAAATTTCTTCAAGATTTCCTTTATGTACTTGGATTGAGTAATGAAAATCTCATCTTTCATTTGCAATATCTATAGACCTATAAAATACTTTATCTCACCAATTAATGACATCTCAAATTCTTTTCTCATTTCATTTCCAAAGTTCTTGCATAAGGAGTCTGATGCTCTGCAAAAAGGATTAGAAAATCTGTTTGATGGCAACACACACAAGAGCACAAGAAACAAACGTTAGTGTTAGCAACAAAAGATTATCCTAAACAGGCATATCAAGAGAGATATTAAGCATGAAATAGAAAACGTATAAACATAGAATAAAATAGCTAATCAAGATGCTCATAGTTGCTCCTCCCTTGTTCCTCTCCTCTCCAAGTCCCAAATGAGTGTAGCTCTCAGCTTTTAGCACTAGCCATGGATGCCATATGGAGATTCAAGATGGTTGAATATGATAAGCAAATACTATGCAAGAGTAGATAGTGATGCTATGAAAAAGCTCTATGTTAATGTCAGTATAACAACAATACTCTAATGCTTCTTTTTTGCTTGAGGAGAAGGGTTCTATTTATAGAAGAAATGGGGAAATGAAGGGTTAAGATTGAATGGTTTAATCAAGGGCCAAGTTTGAAAGTTGGGGATCCATGTGCACAATTGGCACCAATAAAATGGTGACAAGTGTCAACATAGGATTGGGTTGAGAGAAGAGGTTGGAGGCATTAAAGGCCTGAGAAGACCTCATGGTTATCTAGAGGCTAAGGGTCAAGTCCAAATTAAGATTACCCATTGGATTAAGAGTTAATCCAAGGATAAACCTTTGTGCAAATGTTTAAGAGATAATCATGGTCAATGCATTAATGGCTTGATGAGACCTTTGGATTGGGTAGAGGTTGAGTCAAAACAAATGTTTTAACCATGTGGGAGGGTTTGAGGTAACCATTAATGGTTATTGGAGACTTTGGGGATTAAGTGGTTGAAGGTTGAAAGCCTTCAATGGTTATCAAAGACTTTGAGCCATTTAGTGGTTGAAGGTTGAAAGCCTTTAATGGTTATCAAAGACTTTGAGGGTTTGAGAAGTGACTTCCCTTTTGCTTAGGAATGTGACAAAGTTTAGAGAAGGGGTTAGGTTATTTAGAAGTGATTAGAAAATTCTAGAAGGGGTTTAGGCATGCAAGTGGATTTTGTAGGAAAATGCAAGTGGGAGAAATTTTGGTATTTTCAATTAAAATAAAATCATTTATTTCAATTAAATGGTGTAATTTGCATTTGGATAAATATTCAAATAAATATTAATTTATTTAAATGAGAAAAATGAAGATAAAGCATTAAAATGCTTGAAGACTTTGAGGGAAACCATTAAAGGCTTGAAGACTTTAAGGAAAACCATTAAAGTCTTAAGAAGACTATAGAAGGAAGCCATCAAGTTTGAAGAATTTAAAGCCATCAAGTTTGAATACTTTAAGGGAAACCATTAAAGGTTTCAAGTGGGTGAGGATAAATAGGATTTTAAATAAATAATTTATTTAAAATAGTTGTGCAACTTGCTTTTGTAGGAAAATACAAGTGGGTGGAGGATAAAGGTGATTTAAATAAATTATTTATTTAAAATGTGAGAGGTGGGATTTTGGGAGTTTTAAATAAATATTTATTTAAATGTGAGAGAAGATTTAATTAAATAAATATGATTTATTTATTTAATTAATGGTCTGAATTTGGTTAAGTGAATTAAATCAAATAAATTGAATAATTTATTTAATTAATAGGAGAATAGGGTTAAGATGAATTAATTAAATATTAATTTAATTAATTATTAATTGATGGTTAAATAATCAAATAAATACTAAGTATTCATTTAATTAAGTGGACAGATTTATGTGACTACATTTGCCCCTCTTTGAGATGGTGCAGTTTATCACGTCGTTTCAAAGAAAGAAAAATAGGTGTGAAGAAATGCCCCATAAAATGTAAATTTAATGGGTGGTATGCCCCCTCGAGAGATGGGCCGAATTTTTTTTTGAAAAATCGGGCGATCTCTCGAAAAAGAATGAAAAGTGGAGGGGAGGTAGAATAGAAGAAATTAGAACTAATGATGAAAGAATGGGAGAAAATGGAGTGAATATGAAGAAACAACAAGCCAGTGGGTACCCTGAGGTCATGCAAGAGATACATAGCAGATTTAGTGTGGGGTTTGGATTGATGCTATACAATTGATCAAAATTGGCTGGACAATCTGGTGCAATCGGTTTAATTGCCCTGGCCAAGTCAAAGCATGACAGTTGATGTCAGTTGGTCACTTGGACATGATAAAGTCTGAGTAAGTGAATCAAAGTGACTTGATGTGACTTAGACAATTGATGTAATTGCCCGATGAAGTCAAGGTATATGAAGCAAAATTCTCGTTGAGACGCAGACAATTGATGTAATTGTCCATTGGATTGTGTTTGATTGGTTGATCAATTGATAGTGTGTGCGTGTGATGGATGGTTGTGGGGAATCATGGCAACCCCGTTGAGACTAGGTCATTATGACAAATGCCTGATGTAGTCTAGGATTACCATGATCGATTACCTGTTGAGACCCGAAGATACTTGATCAAAGTATCTGTTGATAGTCTAGGTGTGTGGGAGTCAATGTATCTGTGTAGACAGAGTAACTGGCTTAATTTTGTGGATGAGTGAGGATGGGAAGCGATGAAGGGACTAGGATGATGTTGATGATCAAGATAGGGAGGGTGAGGGGGGATTCGATGTTAGATAGAAGATATGGAGGACTAGGACCGAGTCCTATGGAAGAAGATGAGTAAAATAGAGTATGCATTATTATGACTATGTATGCATGATATGCAGCTATTATGAATGTATGGATGGGTGGAATGCAACGAAATGCAATATATACAGATGAGATGGAATGACGATCCATGGTGCTTTATTTTTCATCATTGAGCTTTAAAATGTTGTAAGAAAATACAAGCAACTTGACATAAAGATTCAAGATGACCAGAGTATTTCTTACATGGATTTGATATAGCAAGTTAATACAAGCAACTTGATATAATGGATCAAGTTGACTTGAGTATTGCTTGCGGAACAGACAAGGATTATCTCCTTTCATGCATGACTTGGATCGTCCTCCTTGATCTTAGGCTGATCATATCCTGAGACAAGTGCATACCGTAATAAGAGATAAAACCTTTATCCAGTTTGGATGAGGTAGGAGGAACCAAAGAAAAAGCATTGTACCTACAAACAAACAGTATATACATAAAGAATAAAGAATATAGATCCTTGGTAATGGTTCATGCTCATATGGTCGAGGTATACGCTGTAGTCAGCAAGCCGTAATGATCTATGAATGCATTTGGCATAAGATCACATAGCTTGGTGGAGTTCCCACGTAGACACCATTAGTACATGCCCCAGAACTTCATCGGAAATAATGCGCAAACGATACAAAACAATGCTGCAAGATCCTGATATAGATAAACAAACGATTTTACTCACAAATCAACCAAGTATTTGATAGCTTAACATAATTTTCTTGTCAAAGAAAACGTCACTTTTGTCTTTGTTGAGGTAAGGAATGATGCATCCTTGTTGAAGACAGTTTGATTGTTGATGTTGATTGTGTGGTTGATTGGTAAATGGTCATTGTGTGAGTAGTTTGTCAATGTTTATTTTGGTATCTGCATGGATGGGTATGTACAAGGTGTTGCCATGTTTTTGTGTGATTTTTCAATGGTTTTGTCAATGTTTTTGGATTTTGAATTGTTTTGAATGTTTTTGGTATTTTTGCGAGATATTTTTGAATGTTTTTGGTTTTTTGATGATTGTTTGAATGAAGAACTTAATGAATCATAAGAAAATGTAGAATCCACTTCCATTAATAGGTTAAAGGCATTGCCCCCAGTTTTAGACATGACTATGAAAAAGCGGGATGCAAGATGTATGGAGTACTATCATAATTGCAGAGGAATAACAAGCCATGGTTGATGGATGGATGGATGTATGTATGAAGTAGATGTGATCGCAATGAGCCTGAAAGACAATGGAGCCATAACCTTTATGAGTGGCATCTGTTTTCCAAGTTTTCACCATCGTACTTACCCAAGGTGCCACCGGAGTGGTTGTTCACTGTTTGGATGCATGATTTTTCTTTACTTTTTTTTGAATGTTTTTGTATTTCTTCATGGACATTTTTCTGAATGTTTTTGGTATTTTCTGGTATGTAGGGGAGCCTGATGCTCTGTACAACTTAGGTATAAAACCGTTTGAGGTGCATACTGTTGATTGGATCTGCAAGCGGTTCTCCTTCTGATGTAGCCAACTGATATGCCTCGGACCCGAACACAACAGTGACAACATATGGGCCCAACCAGTTTGATTCAAACTTGCCCTGATGTTCTCGGTTTGGTTGGTTGTGAGGATTCTCTCGTAGAACAAGATCACCTACCTCAAATGTACGAGGTTTAACTCGGTGATTGTAGCTTCTGCTCATGTGCTGTTGATAGGCTTTGAGATGGTTGTATGCAACTTGTCGCTTCTCATCTAGTAACTCCAAGTCCTGAAGATGGGATTCTCTATATGCTTCATCATCTATCAGATTATGCAAGGAAACCCGTAATGATGGTATCTCAACCTCAATAGGTAAGATAGCTTCTGCACCATAGACCAATGAATAAGGAGTTGCACCTGTAGGGGTTCGAATGCTTGTTCGATATGCCCATAGTGCCGGATTTAGTTGAACATGCCAGTCACGACTAGCATCATTGACTATCTTCTTTAGGATCCTCAATATGTTTTTATTGGATGCTTCAGCCTGACCATTGCCTTGTGGGTAATAGGGAGTGGAAAAGCGGTGTTGGATATGAAATTTCTCACAAAGTTCGTGGACATCCTGATTTTTGAAAGGAAGACTGTTATCTGTGATGATGGACATGGGTACACCATACCGGCAGATGATGTAGTTGAGGATGAATGAGGCGATCTGCTTGCCGGTGACTTGGGTAAGTGGAACAACTTCGATCCACTTTGTGAAATATTCGGTGGTGGTAATAATGAATTTATGGCCATTGGATGAAGATGGATGGATTTTACCCACAAGGTCAAGGCCCCATTGACAGAAAGGCCATGGTGTCGTGATTGGTTGCAGTTCCTGGGCCGGTGCATGTATCAGGTCGCCATGAACTTGACATTTCTTGCATTTTCTGACAAAGTAGTAGGAATCCTTTTCCATAGATGGCCAATAATATCCAGCTCGCATGAGTTTCTTGGCTAGTGACGGACCACTTGAGTGAGTCCCGCAAATTCCTTCATGTACCTCTTCGAAAGCCTTTGTTATCTCATCTTGTTCCAGACATCGAAGGAGAGTACCATCAAGACCGCGTCGGTATAGGGTTTCGGCAATAAGGGTATATCGAGCAGTTTGGCGAATGAAGGTTTTACATTGGTTATTTGATTGGTTGGGAGGAAGGGTGTGATCGCGGAGATAGGTGTAGAACTCACCATACCATGGGGATTCAGAACCGACAAGGCGACATATCATCTCGGATTCAGGGGTATCATAAGTGGGGATCCAAAGCTATTCTACCAAGAACTCGTAGCGTGTTGAATTTTGTGGAAGATTTAGGAGAGATGCGATGGTCGCCATAGCGTCAGCAGCTCGATTCTAATCTCTTGGTATCTGCTCAAAAGTGATAGTAGTAAATGATGTCTTTAGAGTGTCCACCATTTGCTTATATGGCATGAGTTTATCATCTTTGGTCTGATATTCATCTATTGCTTGTCAAATGACTAGTTGGGAGTCGCCATATACTTGTAGTTCTTGTAATTTCCATTGTACGGCTAACCTGAGTCCTGTGATCAAGGCCTCATACTCTGCTATGTTGTTTGTGCATGGAAATGTGAGCCTGTAAGACTTCGGGATGCTATCACCCTGAGGTGTGATAAACAGAATGCCTGCCCCCGAGCCGTGCCTAGTGTATGAACCATCAAAATATAGTTTCCATGGTTGTGCTGTTGTGATCATGAATATCTCTTCATCTGGAAAATTGGAAATGAGAGGATGATCACCTATGAGAGGTGCATCAGCCAACTGATCTGCAATAACCTGACCTTTGATAGCTTTACGGTTTACATACTCGATGTCAAATTCAATTAGAATCATCACCCATTTGGCCAAGCGGCTTGTCAATGCGGCTTTGCTGAGTAAGTACTTGAGTGGATCAATCTTTGCGATGAGTTGTACCTTGTGCATCAACAGATAGTGCTGCAATTTAGTGGCTGCTAAGATTACTGCTAGGCAAGCTCGCTCAATAGGTGTGTAATTGAGTTCATAGCCAACCAGTGTGTGAGAGATGTAGTATACAGCACACTCTTTGCCTTCTACATCATGTTGTGCCAATAATACACCTAATGCTGTACTTGTTGCTGAGATATAAAGTAACAGCGGTCTACTTGGATCTAGTGGCATCAGCAATGGTGGATTCATGAGATAGTCTTTAAGTACCTGAAATGCTTGTTGGCATTTGGCATCCCACT
The DNA here is from genome assembly GCF_030272615.1 of Cryptomeria japonica. Classification (NCBI taxonomy): domain Eukaryota; kingdom Viridiplantae; phylum Streptophyta; class Pinopsida; order Cupressales; family Cupressaceae; genus Cryptomeria; species Cryptomeria japonica. The sequence continues at coordinate 774,439,421 of NC_081414.1, forward strand.
GAAAGCGGATGTTCTTGTGTAGAAGGTGTGTGAATGGGTGACCAATTGTGCAATGAACCTGCGGATGGATTGAAGCCATCCTTGTAGTGTTCTTAGCTGACTGATATTCTTTGGAGGTGGCATGTCCATGATAGCTTTTACCTTTGCTGGGTCAACCTCAATGCCTTTGCTTGAGACAATGTATCCTAGAAGCTTCCCGGAGGTCACTCCAAAGACACATTTCTTTGGGTTGAGTCGAACATGGTATTGTTCCAGTCTATCAAAGATTTTATCTAAGATGTGGAGATGCCCATCTCTAGTGAGTGATTTTGCTAGTAAGTCATCCACATAATCTTCCATCATAGTATGCATCATGTCATGGAAGATGGTAGTCATTTCTCTTTGATAGGTCGCTCCTGCATTCTTTAGACCAAAAGGCATTACATTCCAGCAGTAGGTGCCCCATGGACATGTGAAGGCTGTCTTATGTTGATCTTCGGGTGTGATTTTTATCTGATTGTAGCCAGAAAAGCCATCCATGAGTGAAAGCATCACATGTCCTGCTGTTAAATCCACTATGATGTCGATATTTGGTAGGGGGAAGTCATCCTTAGGACATGCCTTATTCAGATCTCTGAAGTCAGTACAAATACGGATGCCCCCTTTTGGTTTGCCGACAGGCACAATGTTGGAGATCCATTCTGCATAATCAATTGGCCTAATGAAACCAACATCTAGGAGCTTCTTGAGTTCTGTTTTTACTAGCACTGCAATCTAGGGATGCATCTTACGAAGCTTCTGCTTGACAGGTTTGGCTCCTTCTGCTACTGTGAGGTGATGCATGACTAAATCCAGATCAAGCCCAGGCATGTCTGCATATGACCATGCAAAGTTGATCTGGCACTGCTGGAAGAACTCTATAAATTTAGGCTGTTCCTCTGGAGTGAGAAGAGATGCCAGATGTATAATATGAGGATTTTTAGGAGTCCCCACATTGTATTCTTTGGTCTCCTCAATGAGGATCGTTGATCATTCCTGTTGTGCATTAGCAGGGAGAATGTCAAACCCTTCATCCTTAGGTGCCTCAGAGAGGTTTTCACCGTTGGATACGCTCTTTCTTTTTACTTTTGTCAGATCAAATAGTGCCACAGTGTGGTGTTCACTGGAAGATCCATGTTTTATTGTTATATTTTTGCAGCTGAAAGGTTTGGCATCCGCCCCGAAGTATGCTGCGCTATTAAGTTCAATGGCGAATCCAGCTTTGTGATCCTCGCTTGGTAGGTTATCCCTTATTTCCAAAAAGTTAATGATAGCCTCATTGTTTTGGAAGAGGTCAAGACATGGGGGATTTGATTGGGTCCATTCGATGAGTTCAGGGTGGATAATGGGCATTACGTCATCGACTAGGTTAAGTTCGTTAGATGTATCAGTGAGGGTTAAGACAGTGTGGTGAAGGTCGTTGATGGTACTCTCCCTGTCAGAATCAGGCGTAGGATGAGACGTAGGGTCTGTGGAAGATGTTTCCAGCTCAGGTACCCAAGTGGTCTTTATCTGTGCTTCTCCGTAAACAGGGATGTCTTTGCGTGGCGGAGGTGGTGATGTGTCTTCCTCATCTGAAGTGTTAAGTTGTACAGAATCAAATTTCCACTCATGTGAGTCGGTCTCTGAATCACTTTCCAGCATCTGATTGCTATACCATACTGGGATGTCGCTGGAGTTGAATACTGCAGGCGTGATTGGTTTATGTACCTTTGTAGTTATCGGTGCTGCAGGAATTTTGATGGGGATTAAAGGATTTGTTACTGGAAGTATCAACAGTGTTGATTTAGTGGCTTCTGTTGGAACGGCTGGTGCCAGAGATGTTGCTGTGGGTTTCAATACAGTTGTTGCTACAAATGGTGTTGCTGATGGGATTACTGGTTCGTTTGGTGGGATGAATAACATTGGTGATGGTTGCAGTGGGGTTGTGAGCCTTGATGGGACAGTGGGGATAGTGCTTGATGGTGCTTTGATTATGAAAGGTATCCTCTTTGCAGTAGGTGGGCAAAATGGTTTGCTGGATTTTCCTTTGAATCTGAGTTTAGGAAGGATCTCTTTTTCAAAGCCCAGGCCTGTATTACCTTTGGGTTTTAATTCTGGTAGCAGAGGTTCATGTCATCCTTGTTTGCAGTATCCCAAAGCACTCTGACCATCATATCCCATTCTTTGCATAATGAGGAGGCCTTTGCCATACTGTTCCGTAGGAAGTGTAACTTGCAGTTTATCAGTGGTGATGGGATCTTTATAGATCCATTCCGCTAGGTCCTCATCTTGTGTCTCTTCCTCTTGACTCTTTCCAAGGATGAAAGGCGTCAAGGCACATGCAGGCGTGATTAATGGTTGCTGGAGTAACTGCTATGGTTTACCATGTGTTCTAGGAGAAGTGGGCATTTGTCCCACACAAAAGAGTTGACTCAAGTTGTATTCTCCAGGACCTTCCTCTGCTACTTTCATTTTAAGTTTTTCTTGCTTGGGTATAGGGGTGTTCGAACTAGCAAGAGAGGCGGGACTTACATATGATGTGGAGGAAATGGCTTCCCTATTATTAGGAACAGTAATCTCTGGTTGATGGCTGATATTATGGCAAAAAGCAAAGGGATTTGCATCGCCCAGGATTGTGATCTCTGTACCGTTATGTGGGAACTTGATACATTGATGGTAGGTAGATGGAACAACTTGCATGGCATGTATCCAAGGTCTCCCTAATAATAGATTATATGGCAGAGGAAGGTCCAGAACCTGACAGATGATGTGCTTTAGCACAGGGCCCACTCGGATTGGTAGTACCACAACTCCTTTGGATGAACGCTCTACATCATCATAGGCCTTGATGGTGATCTTCTTGCGAGGATCCACTGATTCTATTGCATATCCCAATGCTGTGACCAACTGTAGTGTACAAATGTTTAGGCCTGCTCCATTATCTATCAAGACTCGCTTGATCCTGTGTTGGTTGATAAAGGCTTCAATGTGTAGCGAAGCATTATGAGGTTGTTGGAACGAAGAGTTGTCACTTTCAGAAAAAGTGAGACAAGGTGATGTCTTTAGATTTCCAACCATGGCTTGAAATTGGTCTATATTCAAATTTGCAGGGACTGACGCCTCTTGGAGTGCTTGATCCAAGATAGTTTTATGAGATGGTGATAGGTGCAAAAGCTCTAAAATGGATATAAGCGCATGGGTTTTGTCTAATTGTTCCACAAGATTGTATTGCTTTGGGATGGAGGTGGTGCCTTGTGGAGCTGCCTTTATGGTAACTTTGCCGCGACGCGTAACAACATTGCAATTGGAGTTGGGATTTTTGAAGGTTATAGTTGCAACTTGTTCATTGGCATCATACAGGTGATTTACAATGTAGTTATACGCAGCCTGCGTATAATCAGTGGTATCAGTGCCTCGCCGGGAAGTGGAAGGACCCCTTTGATCTTGTGATGGAAGTGGATTCTTGAACATAAGATGATCATTATTTGTTGTTTTTGGGTCATGTCCTTGAATCTCAATTTCTCCTCGATCAATAAGATCCTGAATGAGATCTTTCAATCGGTGACAATTACTTGTCTTGTGTCCTCTTCCTTGATGGAACTCACAATGTTTAGTATCTCTCCACCATGCTGGTTTGACCTGAGGCTCATAGTTCGATAGCTTAGGTAGAGTGACCAAATTCTGAGAAATGAGTTGTCGCAACACTGTTTCAATGGATTCCCCGAAGGGAGTGTATGTGTGTTTTTGTTTTTGTGGACGAGGTCTTGGTTCATCATGAGATGTGATGCGACCTTGATTAGGAGGAACATTTGTGTTATTTTGAGGTGGAGGATTTTGTCCTGCAAACTGAACCACAGGTTGTGCATTTTGGATAGTCCAAGCATCCACAACTCCATCATTGACGATATTCTTGTTTTTGTTCCAGAAGTTTGGTTTATCACTATTGAAGCGCGGGCGAGGACCATCTTTTGGTTCATTAAAGATTTTGATGAGTCCTTTCTTGATGAGTGCCCTTTCACATTTTAAACCCTTGGTGATCATATCGTTAAAGGAGTCTGTGTCTTTGACATCTAGGTGAAATTCCATTTCTTCGTTTAAGTTGGAAATGAATATTTCCACTAGTTCTCGTTCAGGTAACTGAAGAGAATGTCTGCTAGACATTTGGCACCATCGTTGCAGGAATACTGAGAATAATTCACCCGGTTTTTGTTTGGTGTTGCATAGATCAGCCATGGTGATGTCGCGTTCAATATTATAAGAGTAATGAGATAGGAACTTCTGGATGAGTTCCTCAAATGTTCTAATGCCACCTGGTAGTCGGGAAAACCATGATGTGGTTGTTCCTCCCAAGCTTTGGGGAAAAAGGCGCATTAGGTATGTGTCTTCATATGCCACTTTGAGGCAAGTAGAATGAAATTCTTGGACATGATCACGGGGATCTCCCTTTCCTCTATATTTTTCAAATTTGGGTGTTTTGAACCCACGTGGAAAGGGTGGCATATAAAGATTCCTATCAAAAGGATAGGGACAGATGTTGTTAAGTGAAAATTGATTGGTCTTAACACCACTATGAAGTTGTTGGGTGAGATTCTCGACTTGTTGCCGCAACATCTCCATTTCATTTGGAGGAGGAGGTGGTGGGTTACCTCGAGGAATTTTATATCTAATGGGATCTCTACCTCTTTCCTCTTCATGGCGACTTTGTCTGTCCGATGCTTGTCTTAATTGGGCAAGATCAAAGTCAGAGGGGAGTTTTGCTCCTTCTTGAGTGAGTCTTAAGAAGTGAGCATCTGCATTGCTCCTGAGTATTTCGTCAAAAAGTCTGTTAAAGAGAGGGTTATGCTGAGCCCTTTCTATTGTTGCAGGAATGGGAGTAGTTGGGTTTTCATCATCTGCATTTCCTCCAAGTGCTTCTTGAATTTCATTGAGATTTTCCTCTTCTTCTTCCTCAATTTCTATTTCTCGTTGCCTTGACCATGATCGGGTTTGAGCCATTTTGCTTGCAAGTTTTTGTTTGAAGTTGATTGAAGATGATGATGAGTTGTTGATGAAATGAAAAATTGATGTTTGGTGATTTGTATTGTATGTGGATCTCTAGCACTTTAAGGTAGATATAACCGAAATTCCCTTTTTTTTTTTTTGAATTGCTTGTTTGTTTTGAGGAGTTTGGATGTGATAAGGTGTAGAGAAATCTGAGATGTGTTACAGACTTTGACTACCTAGCAATGAGAGGATTCACTCATGAACTAGTTTTAACCTGCGTAGATGTGTCTCTTAGGATGAGCTTATCCTAGATGTAGAAACAATCTAAAAAGTGATGTGATGTGTTTGATTCAAGCAATATCTAAAAAGGAATCTTGGGACAAGAACCTCTTAATATTTTGAGAGTTTGGGATGGATTGATGATGGAATGATAATGTATGAATGAGATGCTGGATGTTTTGTTTTCAACTTTCAATAAAAACTTTGTGTTACAAATGGAACAAACTCTTCTTCTTCCCTTTCAGGCGTTGGTGGCATTTCTCAAGCTGTGTTGTAGGTGATACAGATGTTTGGGAAGAAGTTGGGATTAATCTTTCCTCCTTGATTTTTGTGATAACTAAGAGCTCTATATTGCATAAAAGCTCTGCGGTTCAATGATTCTGAATTAAACTCGTTTGTTTTACCTTGAAGGTATAGACGCATGCGATGTAGAAAGACTCTATGTGAGACAAAGATTTGTTTATTGGTATAGAAGAACTTCTTTCTTTTGATCAAAGCCTTTGAGCTCAATGGTCTTCTTTTCAAGTTGATATTCTAATGACGCTTCTTCTTTCGCAAGATGTGAAGAATGGTCATAAAATTTGACTCTTTGTTGTTTGTACCTTGTTTTTGATGTTTTTGGTTGTTTTTGAGAAATGTTGGATGAATACTTTGTTTTTGGGATTGAATTTCTGATTTTTCTTTGACAAGAAAACAAAGCAAGCACACAAACACAAGAATGTTGCCTCAAAGGCACAAATGAGTATGGGTCTAGATCAACCCAATCCTTGGACTTTTATATAACCCTTCCTTTAGATGTATTTTAAGGTGTATTTCCAAAGCCTGAAGTTGGCTCAATTTGTACTTGGTCTTTAAAACGAACACACTTCAAACACTTTTTATCCCTAAGGTCAAATGGCCAGTTGTGATAAATTTAGCCCACATCTTGATATTTGTTCGACTTTGGTACTACATACCTTATGAATCCCGCCGTGGCAAGTAAGGATGTGATATACTAAGTCTTGCATGAACATAACAAATAGATGATCCCTATGATGGGGGAGTCACCACTTTTATCAAGCCACAAATGACTTTTCAAAAAGCTATGTTTCTACTCAAGGAAATATGTATGGTGAGTATCTTGGGAGCAAAACCATCTATGCTCTTGCAATAAATTATATCGCAAATATCCTCAATCAATAGAATGGGTGGGCTACTACTTAAAGGTGTTTAGTCATGTTCGATGTTTTTGGACATAAGTTCATTCTGCAGTGACTCACTTAAGAGCCTTGTAACTGGTGGTGGGGCCCATTTATCCTTTCGGCCAGTTACACTGTAGGAACAGCTATACCCAAGGCTACAGCTTTCACTCTCACCTGATTTCTATAGCGGCTCGAAGGATTTACCGCTCGAGGTCGTTTCCAAGAGTATCGATCCCTTGGCAGGCCTCTCTTAAAAAGATAAAATGTGAGCGTTACTAACACTTTTCTCTTGCACCTAGGACCACGAGAGCCAAGGGAGAGGATAGTGTGTGTTAGAGGTAGGACCACTCAACCAAATCTTTGCACAAGTGTGCCAAGCACGAAAAACACTTGTTCTTTTTAATCTATCATTGCAATGTGATCTAACTATTTGGAGATGTTGCTCCAACAATCATGGTGTTCTTTTTAATTTTCAAAGGCAATTGTTTGAGTAAACTAGAATTTGAAAATCCTGGTCAACTTAATGAAAAACACGTTTGCATGAAGTAAAATTGCTTTGAAAATGAGACAAGTTGATTGTGAATTTTATTTGCACCAAAAATGGAAGTGTGGATTGTGAGTTTTATCTTGATGCAAGAAATAAAATTTGCCTTGTTGATTTTAAGCACCAAAACGAAGTTTGTTTCCTAACTTGCAAAAAAAATAAAGTTGTTTTTGTATAAGTTTGTGGTTCTTTTTACCTTTGAACAATGAAATTCTTTTTAAGAGCCCCAAACAAATGTGTGATTCTTTTTTAAAAGCTCAAATTTGAAATGTGAAGTTAATTTTAAACCAAAATAAAAAGTGAATTCATTTTTAAAACCAGCTTCAAAAACAAGTTAGTAAAAAATATAAATCTACTTTTTAATCTAATTTAAATCTGCACAAAAGAGAAAAATAGTTAGTAAAATCCGCCTATTTGGTGGGCTTCTACAAGCCTAAATTTTTATTTTTATTTTTTGGTTTTTTTTTTTTTGGTTACAAGGTGATTTGTACAATGTTTTGTTACAATAGCGCTAGTCTGCGTTTGAACAGAGGCACTATTTAACACAAACGCACTAAAAGAAAGGGAAAGACAGAGAAGGGAAAAGCACTGAAACAGGGTGAATAGCGCCAAAATAATGTCAAACGCACCAAAACAGTGTCAAAAGCGCAACCTGTGTGACATTTTCAACATTCAAACATGTTATTGGTTTTAAAAAAAAAAAAAAAAGTTGATCTTTTTGGTGTTTGGATTCACGTCGGGTTCACTCTGCAAAAAGGATTAGAAAATCTGTTTGATGGCAACACACACAAGAGCACAAGAAACAAACGTTAGTGTTAGCAACAAAAGATTATCCTAAACAGGCATATCAAGAGAGATAGTAAGCATGAAATAGAAAACATATAAACATAGAATAAAATAGCTAATCAAGATGCTCATAGTTGCTCCTCCCTTGTTCCTCTCCTCTCCAAGTCCCAAATGAGTGTAGCTCTCAGCTTTTAGCACTAGCCATGGATGCCATATGGAGATTCAAGATGGTTGAATATGATAAGCAAATACTATGCAAGAGTAGATAGTGATGCTATGAAAAAGCTCTATGTTAATGTCAGTATAACAACAATACTCTAATGCTTCTTTTTTGCTTGAGGAGAAGGGTTCTATTTATAGAAGAAATGGGGAAATGAAGGGTTAAGATTGAATGGTTTAATCAAGGGCCAAGTTTGAAAGTTGGGGATCCATGTGCACAATTGGCACCAATAAAATGGTGACAAGTGTCAACATAGGATTGGGTTGAGAGAAGAGGTTGGAGGCATTAAAGGCCTGAGAAGACCTCATGGTTATCTAGAGGCTAAGGGTCAAGTCCAAATTAAGATTACCCATTGGATTAAGAGTTAATCCAAGGATAAACCTTTGTGCAAATGTTTAAGAGATAATCATGGTCAAAGCATTAATGGCCTGATGAGACCTTTGGATTGGGTAGAGGTTGAGTCAAAACAAATATTTTAACCATGTGGGAGGGTTTGAGGTAACCATTAATGGTTATTGGAGACTTTGGGGATTAAGTGGTTGAAGGTTGAAAGCCTTCAATGGTTATCAAAGACTTTGAGCCATTTAGTGGTTGAAGGTTGAAAGCCTTTAATGGTTATCAAATACTTTGAGGGTTTGAGAAGTGACTTCCCTTTTGCTTAGGAATGTGACAAAGTTTAGAGAAGGGGTTAGGTTATTTAGAAGTGATTAGAAAATTCTAGAAGGGGTTTAGGCATGCAAGTGGATTTTGTAGGAAAATGCAAGTGGGAGAAATATTGGTATTTTCAATTAAAATAAAATCATTTATTTCAATTAAATGGTGTAATTTGCATTTGGATAAATATTCAAATAAATATTAATTTATTTAAATGAGAAAAATGAAGATAAAACATTAAAATGCTTAAAGACTTTGAGGGAAACCATTAAAGGCTTGAAGACTTTAAGGAAAACCATTAAAGTCTTAAGAAGACTATAGAAGGAAGCCATCAAGTTTGAAGACTTTAAAGCCATCAAGTTTGAATACTTTAAGGGAAACCATTAAAGGTTTCAAGTGGGTGAGGATAAATAGGATTTTAAATAAATAATTTATTTAAAATAGTTGTGCAACTTGCTTTTGTAGGAAAATACAAGTGGGTGGAGGATAAAGGTGATTTAAATAAATTATTTATTTAAAATGTGAGAGGTGGGATTTTGGGGGTTTTAAATAAATATTTATTTAAATGTGAGAGAAGATTTAATTAAATAAATATGATTTATTTATTTAATTAATGGTCTGAATTTGGTTAAGTGAATTAAATCAAATAAATTGAATAATTTATTTAATTAATAGGAGAATAGGGTTAAGATGAATTAATTAAATATTAATTTAATTAATTATTAATTGATGGTTAAATAATCAAATAAATACTAAGTATTCATTTAATTAAGTGGACAGATTTATGTGACTACAGAGTCATTAGCACAAAAGATAATATCATCAACAAATATGGCTGAGATTAGTATTCCTTTGTCTTCATCATTCTTCATGTACATATTACTATTTTCACTAGTTCTTATAAAACCAATCTTGATTAAATAAGAATGCAATCTCTCATACCATGCTCTAGGTGCTTGCTTTAGACCATATAAAGCTTTGTTTAGTTTACATACCTGATCTTTATTCTCTCCTTCAACAAATCCTTCAGGTTGTTCAATAAAATCTTCTTCTTCTAATATACCATTTAGAAATGCAGATTTGACATCCATTTGATATACTTTGAAATTCTTGTAAGAAGCATATGCCAACAATGTTCTTACTCCTTCAAGTCTTGCTACAGGTGCAAAAGTCTCACATAATCAATTCCTTCTTCTTGAGCATAACCTTTGCAAACTTGTCTTGCTTTATTTCGAATGACCTCACCTTTTTCATTCAGCTTGTTTCTGAAAATCCACTTTGTACCGATTACATTTTTGTCCTTCGGTCTTGGGACTAGTGTCCATGTGTCATTCTTCTTGATTTGATCAATCTCTTCTGTCATAGCATTTATCCAATCTTCACTATTAAATGCCTCTTTCACTATCCTTGGTTCAAATTCAGATATCAGACATGTGTTCTGTCTCAATTTGTTCCTTGTCATCACTTGATCATTCTTATCTCTTATAATTTGACTTGATGCATGATTCCTTCTGACATACTTGGCTAATATAGGCTCAGTAGATTCTGTATGATCTTCTTCATCACTCAGTAACTGGATATTCTCTTCATTTCCTTCAACAGTTCTCTCGGTAGGACTTGTCGGTTGAACATAGACAAATTCATCATAATCTTCTGGTTCCTTGGAATTTCCTTCATCATTTATTTCTGCAAATTCATCAATTTTCACATTTGTACTTTCTACTATTTTGTTAGATGATTTGATCAGACATTTAAATGCTTTTCTTCTGGAAGAATAACCTAGAAATGTTCCTTCTTCACTTTTCTGATCAAACTTCCCATTTCTATCATCTTTGTGAACATAGCATCTACTTCCAAAGATTTTAAAATAACTTGCATTAGGTTTCTTGTCATACCAAATTTCATATGGTGTCTTCAAAGTTCCTTTCTTCAGTTGTACTCGGTTCAGGGTGTAAACTGCCGTGCTTATTGCTTCTCTCCAAAACGTTTGTGGCACTTTCTTTTCAATCATCAGGGTTCTGGCACAATCCACAATAGATCTATTTATTCTCTCAGCTATCCCATTTTGCTGTGGAGTTCTTGGTGTAGAGACTTGTCTTTTTATACCATGATCATTGCAGAATAAGTTGAACTCATAAGAGGTGAACTCTCCTCCTCTATCAGATCTAAGACATTTCAGTTGTCTTCCTGTTTCATTTTCAACTCTTGCCTTGTACCATTTAAACATTTGAAAAGCTTCTGATTTTTCTTTTAAGAACATAATTGACATCATCCTTGAATAATCATCCACAAATAATATGAAATACTTATCACCATAATAACTTTGAACTTTCATAGGACCACAAAGATCAGTATGCACAAGATCTAAAATTCCCTTAGAAGTGTAGGACTTACTTGTAAAGCTTGATCTTGTCATCTTACCCATCTGGCATCCTCAACACATAGCATTCTCAAGTTTCTTAAGACTCGATAGACCTCTTACTCGGTGCTTCTTACTTATTTTGATCAGATTATCAAAATTCACAAAAACCTTTTATGCCATTACTAGGTATCATCTATCTTTGCATATAGACACTTATTCCGAGTTGAGTCAAGGTGAAATGTGTTACCTTTTGTCTATGTCCCGGTAGCTGCTAACTTTCCATGCTTGTCATGAACTTTGACAATTCCTTTCTGAAACTCTATTCGGTATCCTGTATTGTTTAGCTGTGCTACACTCAACAAATTGTATTTCAAACCTTCAACCCAATAGACATCATTACATTTAGCATTGTCAAGAAGTGTTATGGATCCTTTACCTCTTACTGGACATGGTGCATTATTACCAAATCTTACATAACCTCCATCATAATCTTCTAACTTAACAAACTTGAGTTTGTCACCTGTCATGTGATGTGAACATCCACTATCTATTATCCAAGAATCATTTTTACTTATGTGAGATACTAGGGCTTTTTCTTCATACCTTTCTTCATCTGATCCATCTTTGATAGCCACATAAACTACTTCCTCTGTATCAATTTCATCAAATTTATCATCATTGGATTCCTCATCAGCTATTAGGCATGACTTTCTATCTCTTCTTCTGAAGTCTCGGTATCCTCTGTAATGATTCTCTTTTTGTCTGTCATCTCGGTGATCTCTCTTTTCACTAGATTCTCTATTAGGATAGTTAGAAGCCATATGTCCTATCTTATCACAATTGAAACATTTCAAAGGTAGTTTTCCTTTGTACTTACCTTTGCCTCTTGGTAACCTTCTGGCTAATAGTGCTTCAAACTCTTCTTGCTTCTTGATTTCTTCATACAGTTTGTGCACTTTTTCCATGTTCTTGCGAAATCTTTCACTTGCTCCACTGTGATCCCCTTCAGTGTACTTACTCATTCTATCATTGTAATCATCAGATTCACCAATATGAAAAGAATTGAAAGCATATTCTACTTTATTTACCGAAGACCCACTGTTATCAAAATTACTCAACTCAAATGCATATAGCTTACCAATAGTAGCATCTAAAGAAACTGGCATATTGGGTACAAACCTCAATTCATTGATTGCAGAGACTCGGATTGCATAAGCTGGTAGAAGGGTTCTTAACAACTTACTTGTTATATCCTTTTCTTCAATAGTTCCACCTACTCCTTTGATTTGATTGACAATTTATTTTAGTCTTGTAGTGTATTGGGTTATGTTCTCACCTTCATTAATCCTCATAGATTCAAGTTGTCCTCTTAGACTATCCACTTTTTCTCTTTGAACATGTTCATCACCGCCATACACAGATATGAGTTTGTCCCACATTGCTTTTGCATCACTGCAACCTTCTAGATCATTAAACTCTGAGTCGGTCAATGCTAATGACATCTCAATCATTGCTTGAGTGTGTTCTTGCTTTGCCTTTATCTCTTCCATTGTCAATGGATAGGTGCTCGGTGTAATGAAATCATTCTCCAGATAATATGTTGCATATTCTCCAACTCCTGATAAGTGCAACTTCATCCTTTTCTACCATGTAGAGAAACTAGACTTGTTCAGCTTCGGTGCATCCCTCTTATACATCTTTGGATCTTTGCCTCAAGTACCTTTAAACTTTTCTTTTAGAGTCCAAAGCTCTGATACCATTTGATAGTTCTGATACTAATTGTTAAGTACAAATGTCAAGCTAACAAGATGAGAAGGGGGGGGGGGTGAATGATACAAACTTAAACTTCCATGAAATCAACAGATTCAACCTTAGTAGCTTTAACAGATATATGTAACCAAAACTGTAAAACATGCAAACTCATAAATAGATAACATCACAACACATTCAACACCAAATTTAAGGTGGAAACCCAAATAGGGAAAAACCACTGTGGAATTTCAAACCCACTAAGAAATATACTCTTCTAGAGTATGCTTGGTTAAAAGAAAATCCTGTTAAAAATTACAAACACATTGCTAGATGTAACCTGGTTAAGGGATTTTCCTTAGATCTGTAAGGATCTTCACTTTGTTAGAAGTGACCTTGTCAAAGGATTTCAAACACTCAATTAGAATGTTACCTTGCTAGAGGTTTTACAAATAAGGCTGTTAAGTCCACTCGGTTAAGAGATTTTCTGTTACTTTACAAAATAACAGTAATAAGAATATATCTGCAACTTTACATCTAAAATGCTAAATCAGATTCTTATTTGCTCAATACTTCTTAGTCATAGGACTTATCTTGTCCCTCTACTGGGCTCTATATTCTGTTAATCAAACAAGTCTTCAAGCTTCTGTGCTCGGTAATCACTATGTAGCATCCCTGTGCTTACATTTGCCCGCATACATTGTTTATCAACAGTTCCTTATTTATAAGCAATTTGCTAACCACTTAATCTCCTTGATCACATTTCCCATGATCAATCTTAGCCATCAGATCTCTAGACTTGACCAGGTTCAATGTATCCTTCGATCTGAAAACATTTTACCTTTCCTTGGAACTTGCATACATTTCTTGGAACTTGTGCTAGGGTATTGCTATTCAATTTGAGCTATAGATCTTCCTACCGATCTTCCATTGCCATAGATCCTTAACAAAATTCATACACGTTGTATCAATCATTTAATCATACCCAGATCATCAGCTTCCTTCATTAAATAACACATGTATTCATCCAATGCATTCTGTTATTACTCGGTTGCAACTCGGTAAATACTAAACTTCACTCGGTAGATATTCCGCCTTCATTAACCGATAGCAATAACCTTAGGGTTTACCGACTAGGTTCCTTAGGGTTTACCAACTAGGTTCTTTGCTCGGTAACATAGTATAGTATTAACCTTACAAACAATAGCATATGTAGGATATCAAAACAATCTAAACATCATGATCTCATCATTGTCTAACTCGGTAATAGTTGCCCATTGAATAACTTATTCCTCCCCTTATTCATCACATTCTTTCTGTGTCTTTTACCGACATCTTAATTCTCTTCAAAACATACTTCTTAAGATATGGCAACCTCATACTAAATTAGAAAATCAATTTCTTGACATCAATGACAAAATAATATTGTTAAGACAGTAAACATCCTTAATCAGTTATATCCATAATCATCAACAACCTTCTGAATATCCTTATTGAAATGCCAAAAATCTCCCTTTGTTTATTATAATGCCAATAGATTACACATTCAATGTGATTCTACTAGAGGAGATTTGCATGCCTTCATGATTTTTTATATTGTACATTACCTATGTAGTGGGAGTTCCTAGATGTGTATGTTCTTCATTGATAGTATTGAGACTTGGAGCTTGTGATTATATGTTGTGGGTAGGTTATGTTGATGGAATGAGATTCAATTCTTATGATGTGTATACTTCATCTTTAGGTATGGATAGTTGGATTGTTACTTGAGTGCTATTTCAACTATGGAAATTATTTCTTGATAGCTATATTTTCTACTTTTTGATTGAGCGTATGTGTTGGGATATCATTTGGAGGTAGAACTAATGCATCTATATGACAATTACTATGACATATTTTTGGATGGAGTTTTATCTTTATGTAATGACATAATGAAGGATGGGAGTATCATTGTATGACATGGTGGTCACCTTGATTCTTGTTGTATATATCTTGATGGGCATATGGAGCACTTTAATTCATTGGCTGTATATATGGTTGTAAGGATTGTTCCCTTGTTGATGTTTGAGTTTACTTTTTACCCCTTATGTAATGTATACAAGTGGAGGAATGTTAGGAGGTGTGAATTGTACACCTTGCATAATGTTATAATGTAATCTATTAAGCTATTCATGGTGCACCTAAATGACCAAGCTTGGATGCATGCATCACATGGGTTTAGCATTCTTGGGGCTAGTTTATGTGTCACATGTAACATTTTGATAAATTTTCAATATGGGGTTGCACATTGGGATAAATATTTAATATTAGAAAAATATAGTACCAAAAAGTAAATTTAGTTTTAATGGTTTTGTAAGGTCATGGTATTAGTCACATGGTTTTATATAGTACCACTTGATGGTTTGTGAAAACTTATGTCTATAAAAGCAAGCACATGGGTAATTTTTTAAGGTTGGCTAATCTGGCTAAGGGATTGAAGAGCATTTATTGCCTTCATTTTGATGGTTTCAAGCATCACATGAGATGTATGGTTATATGCTTATTCACATCCACAGTGCATATAGAGTGTTCAATGTTTCTGAGGTATTCATGGAGACCTTAAAGATGTATTATAATTATTTCATTGCTAAATAATAATGGTTTTTTCTTATGGTATATCTTATTTCACCTTTCATGGTATGTTGTCTATTCTTTTACATATGAATTCGAGATAATTATTTTCATTATTTTCTCTATTTGGGTTATGTGGAAATTGTTATAGATGACTGAAAATTTCCTAACAATTACAAGGATTATATCTAAGATTTTGATAACAACTTAAGATAAAATATAACTACAATAGCTTGATAATCATGAATCAACTCTAGTGATATCTAACACCAATTCCTATTGCTAAATTATTAGTTTAATTGATAAATTACTTCAATTATAATGGGACTAGCTTTATAAATTATGTCTTCTTTGTCAATATTACCTTAAACATTGAAGCACCATTCAAGATATAATCTTAAACACTAAGAATTAGAGATTAGTATGAAAACTTAAAGATCATGGTTGGACTAAGGAAGATGCCTTTTGACCTATGCATCTAATAACAAAACCTCATATGTGGAATGTAACCATTTTGAGTGATTCTACAAGATGCTATGATTAATTAGTTTAGAGAAGAAGATCTTAATTTTTAACTACCAATATGGCATACTCTTAGAAGTTTAGATTTGATTCAAAGCATAGTTTAATCCAATTGTTATCAGTAAGAATGATATAAAGTGTAGACAAGTATTTTTAGATATTCTTTCAAATAGAATGTGTATGATCTTACCTTTATGATTTGCATACCAAACCAAAAACTATAAAGCCAACTTGCTACATAAACATCCACTAAATAATGAGTAACTTTATTTTAAATGCAAAAGGTATAACGATGGCTAATTATATAAAATTTAATTAAATCTCTTTGTTGAGTCCTTATTTCATAGAGAATGAAGTAAGATAATAAAGGTTAACTAAATAATACCAAAATTGTCCAAACTCCTATGCATTTTAGTGATATTTCTATCCGAAATACATGTAGAAGATAGAGATGATCTACTTACTATAACCAAATATAAGAGGGACCTGAAATGTGCCACTTCACAGTTCTTAAAGAAGATAAATAATTGTAATGGATAAGTTTTCAAAATACCCTTAGTATTCATCATGCATTCACCATGGACAAGGGGCATCCATTTGAATGTTTTGGGATTTGAAAATGTTGTTTATGAGACTATCACTCTATTTGGTCACCTTTTGTTTCTCACATCAATGCTTACATGCACATTTGGATGCCTTGTTTTTCTCTCCTAGGCCATGGTATGTTAAAAAGATCTACAAGTGTTTATTTTGCATTAATAAAGACTATTCTTTGGTTGGGAATTAATGATGATGTAAAGTAACAATTATTACTATTCCTTTCTTCTTCTCCTTGTGTCTTCATATTTGAAGAGTTAAATATTTGTATAGAAGAATGTGATATATCTATTGTATATAATCATCTAATAACTGTGAATAAAGATGTTGCCTTTCTTGAGAGTTTCACCTTTGTGTGGAATTTTGGTTGCTCAAAATAAGGTTTTTAGATTATTTAAATGATGTTGTTGATTCAAGTATTGATGAACTCTTTAATATGTTGGAATTTGTCAGTGACATGGACTAGATGCCAGAAATGAAAGGTGTTGTGTCTACCAAGGTTGAAGGAGATACAAACTCACCAATATGTGTTTTAAAAAATGATGGGAATGACATCCAGTGCTCCACCTTTGTGCACATATACATTGGTGGGATGAAGAAAGAGGGAAGAGACAAAGAGATTTCAATAAATCATGAAGATTGAAATCCAAACCTAGAGATGGTTGCTGGTATTATGTCAAGCAATGCCACATCAAAAAGAATTGTTGGAATGATAAGAAAATAATAGATCAACCAAATGAAGAGGAGAACTCGACTAAAGAGGAGGATATTGGTTTTTCTTCTTTCTCCACTATTGATGTAGTTGTAGCATGTAAATGGTTCTAGCTGTGAAATTTTGCAACTAATCATGCAAAACATAATGAAGATCTAGTTGGAAAAAGAAGAGAAACTTGCATAGAAGAACTTAACTACAAAGATAAAATGAAATTCTATCATTTACATTTTATTCATATCAGACATTATTACACAATGTGCCAAAGAATGATTTTATACAAAGGAGAACCAACCCATGAACATAAATCATACATAAATTGTTGAAACAAAATGAGAGACATGAAGAAAGAACTTCTCCTTGGTTAGCATAAACAATAGCTCACACTCATGCACCATAAATTATGAGAGTAAACTTGTAAACATGAAGTGGCACTAACATTGGTTGAACATTTGATGGAGAACCTAGTTGTGGTAATAGACAATGCGAGATAAGAGGGCTCCGAACTAGTGGAAATGAGTTGGGGTAGGATATCGGAAGAGGTTTACAATAAATATTACCTGGTGGCTATTGAGGAAGAACTGACAGCTGAAACCCAAGTTCAATACACTATGGAGATCAAAAAGGTAAATATGGCAGAGTAAAAGAGAAAAGTAAATCCGACCAAAGAAGAGGAGGCAAGAAGCAGTGAGAAGATTGGTGTCATGATTGATGGGCTTGTGGAGGTGATACCATAGAAGTGGAAGAATATCAAGTCTTTGCAATCTATGGATACAAATCAAGATCTTGATGCTATAGACCGGTAGGTTAGTGATGATTATAGTAGAAGGTTTTGTGGGGATTTGAGATCATACGTTGCTCATGAGTTTGAAACAATGGAGCCATGGCTAGCACAAGAAGACAAAAATTATGGTCCTTGTAGGGGTTTTGTTTATTTAACAATCATCATTTCAAGGACAAGCATGGGTTTTGTGGAAGGCCTAAAGGACTGAGAAGCGAGAGATTACACAGAGCTTAGAATTAATGAGGAACATATGCAATATGGTATGGATCAATTAGGAGAGATTAACAAGTTGGCAAATGTGAAGGATTAGTTTTTTGAAGTGCAGGGTGCTATGATGGACTAAGTTGGTATAATAGGATGGTCTAGCAACATTTCTCCATTGCACCCCTATTATGGAGTTCCATGGCCATATGCTGGAATTTTGGTTGGGGTGGTCATTTTCCAGTAATAGTAGTAGTAGGGTGAAAGAAGAGATTAAATAAAAATAGAGATATAAAACAATCATATGCTACAACAAATAGGAAAAATAAATTTGTTATTATTCTTTCACAATCTAAAATTTATTTCATTGTTTCCTCATTTATTGAATACTTAACTCCATGAATTGTGGGAGATCAAATACAAAACAAACTATGCAATTTATCAAATTTTACGCATGGTAGAAGATCAAATATAAAATTAGCTCTTTGATAACTTTTATAACAGATAACTAGTTGTAGAAGATTAGAAAACTTGGAAATTCTAATAACATGTATGGAGGAGATGAAGGTGAAAAATAGTTGTAACAGGTAGTTCAATTTTAATTGACTATATTTATTTAAGAGAATTACATATTACTAACATTCCCCCTTAATTTCTTCTACTAACAACTTTAGCATCCATTAGACCTAGATTTTGTCTCAGATACTCAAAATTCTTCTTAGGTAATCTTTAGTGAAAATATTTGCCAACTGATCTTCAAATTTGCAAAAACTCAAGACAAATTTATCCATTGTTGACTATCTCTCTAATGAAATGATATGTCATATCAACATTCTTTCTCCTTTGGTGAAAAACATGATTTTTTGATAGTGCAATTGCCAATTTATTGTCACAAAAGACTGGTGTTGTCTCCTCTTGTGCTTGTAATCGATCCTTCAATATTCTCCTCATCCAAATTGCATGGCATGTTGCTAATGTGGCTTCAACACTACATACTCAGATTCAAATGGTGAAAGTGTCACTATGAATTGCTTCTTTGATGGCCATGAGATTGCACCTATGCCACAATGCAAGACATATCCATAAGTGCTCTTCATATCATAACTATTACCTGCAAAATCATTGTCAGTATAACCAATCAAGTCAAACTCATTAGTTTTGGAATATAGAATTCCCTATATCCTCTTGTTCTTGCAACATATTTGAGTATCCTTTTTCCAACTTGCCATTGTGAGTATTTTGGTGACTCCATAAATCTTGAGATTAAGCTAACAACATATATGACTAAAACTATGAGATTTCCACAATCCATTTTGTATTCTAATGTATTTTTCTGGATTCGATTGTGTGCATTTTTTCATCTATTGTGTGTATTTTTTGTGATGAAAAAATACACACAATGGAATCCAGAAAAATACATTAGAAAACATATATGATGTTCGGTCTTGTAGTTGTGAGATACATTAGACTCCCAACATGTAGTCTCTTGAACAAAGTTCGATCAACATTTGGCCCATTATCTTCTTTGCTAAGTTTTGTTCCTCTTGCAACTCGAGTTGGTGTTGGTTTATTGTTCAACATTTTGAATTTTCTTAATACATCATTGGCATACTTAGATTGGAAAATAAAAATTCCTTTATCATATTGAACAACCTCAATGCCTAATAAGTATCTCATCAAACCCAAATTTGTCATTTCAAATTCTTTCATCATTGCTAAATTAAAAGTATCTACAAACAAATTTGTAGTACAAATCAAATCATCAACATATAAGCACACAATCAAAATATGACCTTTTTGTTGATCATTGTGTATAAAGTGGGATCATTATTGCTTCTGCTAAAACCATTGCTTGTAATTTCTGAATTAATCATACTATGTGAAGCTCTAGTTGCCGGTTTCAAACCATAGAGTGACTTTCTCAATATACACACTTTATTTTCATGCCGATATACCTCATAACTAGGTGGTTGTTAAACATAAACTTCTTCTTCAAGAAAACCATTCAAAAAAAATTGATTTCACATCCATTTGAAAAACTTTCCAATTATTTTGTGCAACTATTGCTAAAACCATTCTAATAGCATCAATCCTCACAACTAGAGAAAATATTTCATTATAATCAATTCCATGTTGTTGTGTAAAATATTTTGCTACTAGTTTAGTCTTATGTTTGTCAATTTCACCTTCCACATTAAATTTGGTTTTATAAACCCATTTGAAACCAATGCAATCCTTACCTAAGGTAGATCAACAAGCTCCCATGTTTGATTTCTTTTAATGAAATCATTTTCTTCATCCATGGATTTGACCCAATATTCCACCTTAATTTCTTCTTCATAATTCATAGAATCATAAGATAATAAAGCAAAACTGTAGCAAAAATCCAAACTTTCTTCTTCTTGAGAATATATCTCTTTCAAACTTCTCATTTTATTACCTTTTAATGTGGAAAGTGTAGGATTTGACTCATTACCTACTTTTGGAGTGGGATGCTCTACATGACTTGATGATTGACATTTCACAAGGTTTCTAGGTGGAGCGTTTAGTCCTCCTTGATTTGATTTATCACCTTGTTCTTCTTTTTCTTCTTCACTATATGGAATTGGCACTCCAATTGTGACTACACTATCAACATTTTCATTCTATGCTTCTTCCTCCTTAAATATGAAATCCCTCCTAATAATCATTTTCTTTGAAATGGGGTTATATGATTTTTAAGGCTTTGATTACTCACTATAACCAACATGAAAATATATTTTTCACTCTAATCAGTCAATTTTATCCTTAATTTAGTTGGCACTAAAACATATGCAACACATCCAAATATTCTAAGATGAGATACATAATGTTTCTTACCACTCCATGATTCTTGTGGGATTCTATCTTTAATACTCTTCATAGGACTTCTGTTTAGAATGTATACTACACATGCTATGGCTTTAGCCCAAAAAACATGAGAGAACATTTTAGCTTTTGAAAAACTCCTTACCATCTCCATTATGGTTTTTCTTTTCCTCTTTGCTACACCATTTTGTTGTGGTGTGTACCTTGTTCTAAACCATTTTTTAATCCCATGATCTTTACAAAAATCTAAAAATTCATTACAACTGTATTCACCACCCCTATCATATCTGAGTACCTTGATGAAGTGTCTACTTTGTTTTTCCACCATTTATTTGAACTCCTTCAATTTATTGAAAGCATCATAATTCTCCTTGAGAAACTATATCAAAGTTTTCCTACTAAAATCATCAATAAATGTCAGAAAATATAGACTTCCTCCTAAGGATGGAGTTTGCATTGGACCACATATGTCATTGTGAACTAACTCCAAAGGTACTTTTCCTTTATTTTAAATTCCTACTGGAAAGATTTCTCTATGTTGTTTGCCATTATACAACTTTCACAAGAAGTAGTAGGTTGAATAATAGGTGGCAAACCTTTTACCATATTCTTCCTTTGCAATAAACTTAAGCCATCAAAATTAAGGTGCCCATATATCTCAAATGTTAAAGCCATGTCTGGTCTAAAGTTTTTGCTTTGAAATTAGCTTCCTCTATTCCATGAATATGAAGGGAAAACATCTGTTTCCTAGTCATCTAAACCCTAGAGATCAACCTTGTCACTAGGATTTCTATCCAAGATTGTGCAAACATCATTATTAAAGAGAACTTTGTACCTTTTTTCAATTAATTGACCAACACTCATTAGATTGTATTTTAATTTAACACATAGTAAGCATTAAGAAAAAACCTTTTTTTCTCCATTTTTAGTGAATAAATTTATAACACCTTTCCCCATTATAGATACTACACTATCATTTCCCAATTTTATTTTAGATTTCACAAAATCATCCAAATTAGAAAATAACTCTCTATTTCATCTCATGTGGTTACTACATACACTATCTAAAAACTATACATCCTTAGAGCCTTCTTGTGTCACATTACAAGTTATGAATACACTACCTAAATTATTATGAGAGACATTTGAATAATTTTCATTTATCAAACCTTGATAATTGTTCTTGAGATTGGTTTCGACGCTGTCATCTATTATTGAAGTTGTGATTGGACTGGCTAGTCCTTTCTTCTTGATCTATATTCATCATTCTACCTCCACCTCTTCCTCTTCCTCTGGAATTTTGGACCTTCCTCTTCTTCTGCTTGATGAAGTCTGAGCTTTGAAAGCATTCTCTGAAGAAGAACTATTACTTTTTGTTTAATCTAGACTCATGAGATAATTAGGAACCCGTTAATTCATCCACAGACAACTGTGATAAGTCTTTTGATTCTTCAATAGAAACTACAATTGCATCAAATCTATTAGGAAAACTTCTAAGAACTTTTTGAACGACTGTTTGATCAAAAATATTTTCCCAATGTGTCTTCAATTGATTAACAATGTTCATTACTTCAGTAAAGAAATGATCTATAGAATCTAATCCATTCATATGAAGATTTTTAAAATTTCTCCTTAATGTTTGTAACTTAGCTACCTTTACTTTTACTGTACATTAATAAGTAGTTTCTAAGGCCTCTCAAGCATGTTTGAACCTAGTTGTTGTAGCAACTCTTGGAAACATTGAATCATCCATAGCTTGTTGAATGAAGAATAAAGCCTTAGCACCCTTCTTCCTATTGTCTTTGAGCTAATCTTTTTCTTCTTGTGGTAATCCCTGATAGGCCGCCTCATCTTGAGGTCATGCAAAACCTTTCTGTACCAAATCCCATATATCTCAATGTGAGAACAAAGCAACGTTTTCATTTTGATTGTACAAAAATCATAATTCTTACCATTAAAAATAGAGATTTGAGGCTGGGATACGCTGTTATTTGTGGCCAATTAAGCAGTCTGGTCTCTTCAATGGGCTTCTGTCACCAAGTATTATGCCCTATCATCTCCAAACTTGAAAACTACAGAAGCCTCAGATTTGCATAAGTGTTGAAACTAAGCTCTGATACCAATCTGAAAGCAAAGATTAAAGAAAAATACATATCTAAAATAATCATATGCTCAAAAAACAAGAAAAATAAACTTTTTATTATTTATTCATAGTCTAAAACTGATTTCATTGCTGCCTCATTTATAGAATACTTAACTTCATGAATGGTGAGAGATCAAATAAAAGACAAGTTGTGTAACTTATCGACTCTTACACATGGTAGAAGATCAGCCATAAAACTAGCTATTTAATAGCTTTTATAGTAGATAACTAGTTGCACAAGCTTAGAAAACATGGAAATTCAAATAACAGATATGGACGAGACAAAGGTGAACAATAGTTGTAATGGTTAGTTCAATTTTAATTGACTGCGTTTATTTAGGAGAAATTACAGATTACTAACATAGGGTACCCTAATGGCTATGTGGAAAAATTTGTAGGAGGCGTGGGTATGACAATGACA
Organism: Cryptomeria japonica; assembly: GCF_030272615.1. Classification (NCBI taxonomy): domain Eukaryota; kingdom Viridiplantae; phylum Streptophyta; class Pinopsida; order Cupressales; family Cupressaceae; genus Cryptomeria; species Cryptomeria japonica. The sequence continues at coordinate 774,463,016 of NC_081414.1, forward strand.
AAGCTGCATCTAAGCAAAGAGGGAGCTGTCACAGTGGACATAAGCAACAATCTGAAGCCGATGGTAGGACACACACACCTTGGGTAGTTCGTGCAGCTGCCAGCTATGGGTAAAAGGAAAATAAAGAAGCAATATGTGCATAGGAAAATTCAAAGAATTTTGATGAAGCTAGTAAATATAATGAGTGCTAGGCAGTCAGCTAAGTTCAAAGAGTGCCTAGAATGGGTACTTTCTCATGCATTGTTAAGGATTATCAATGAGCTATATGTGGCTTCATTGTCATATGGATATTTAGCAAATTGGACGAGTTTGAAATATTTAGCAAAGTTGCGCGCCTTTTTTGACCAGAGACTTTCACTGAAGTCATTGACAATTCCCTGGGAGATAAGTTCAAGGAGTATGTCTTCAAGATCATGAAAGGGTGCGATAAACAGAATGAAATAAGGGGTTCTTACTTCATGCCATGTCCAGCTCCTTATACATCATGGAAAACCTTGCTTTCATGGATGTGGAAGGCATAAACGAAAGAGATCTTTAGACCCAGTGAGAGAAAGAACCATTAGACAACTTCATTGCAATTATTCTCATTACTTCGAAGAGCTATTGCGGAGTATGTTGGATGATCAAGTAGGTGGTGTGAATGAGTTTGAAGGTTTTTTAAGAGCATTGTAATGGAAAAAGACCAGGCCCAATCATGTGGTTTCAAATTCACTAGCTTCCAAGCATAAGAGTAATGATGTATTTCTTAATAGCACCATCCTAGAGGCAACTGATGGTCTGATACTAAAGTTTTGAATGCCGATGAGAAAGAAAAATCTTATGCTAAAAATAATGTGGTCTCATGGATTACTATTATCGTGGCATACACAAGATGTAGGTATCTTGAAGGGGTTCATAATTTATTTGAAATAATGTCTGAGTTAACAGTTGTAGAGCACGACATAGCTCTTGTCACCATGGCTCGGAATGTGCTCCAGACCTGCATTTCTATAAAACAAGGTAAGTGGCCGAGGAATAAACATGTGGGTGTGTCACTAGTGGGAAAGACTCTTGTAGTCATGGATTTTGAAAGGTTGGATCAAAATTTGCTAGAGGCGGTGTTATAGATAAGGATGCTATGGTGCGTGTGCTTGACAATGTTGTTGTTGCTCTGGTAGCACTTGATGTCTTTACAGAAGAATCTCCAGCGAAAGATAACATGTTAATATAGCTTGAGAATGTCGTTGTGATACCTCATTTCAGTGGAAGTGCAATAGAAGCACAGGAAGGTCTAGTAATAGAAATATCCGAAGCTATCGTTGGAGTCCGAGAGATGTTTATATTCAAGTTTGTTTCACAAATATAGTGAATTTCAATGTGAATAATGTGCAAGTTGCTAAATTGTTTGGGGGAGAACTAGCCTGACTGTAGTGTGTTTTAGGACATTGTTGGATTGTGACAACAATAAAATAAGGGAAAAAAAAGGAAAACAAATCATATCTCAAAAAACAGTTTTATCTTCTAAAAGGAAATTTCTAATTTCTTTAAAAAAATAAAATAAGTTTTTTCTATGTTAAGTGATGATTTTTATTTTGAAGATATTATTTATATCTTGGTTGCCTTGAAGGCAAAGTAAGAGTTGAGGATTGCAAATTGTAAGAGCAGTTTTTGATTTGTAAAATTGCAAGAGCAATTATGATAGCAGCAACTGTGAAGCTTGTAATTGTTTCCTTCAAGCAATAAAATTACCAATACCTTGCCTCGTGGATGTTTCCTTGATGTTTTGTCAAGGTTTTTACAACATAAATCAACTTCTTATGTGTTGTTTTTTTTTCATTTAATTCTCTATATTATTTAGATTTGCAACTAATTTGTGCTGCAATATTTTAATCTTCCGGGTTTATACTTCCGCTTCCATAACAAGTGGTATCAGAGCGGTTATTTTTGCAGCGACTATATTAGGATTTGGTGTTGAGTTTTGCAACATCAAATGGAGAAGGTTTTGAATGCAAGGTTCGAGGTGGAAACATTTAATGGAAAGAATAGGTTTGAGCTATGGAAGCTTAAGATGCATGTAGGGATTGCACAAGGCATTGGTAGGAAATTCAAAGAAACCTATAGATATGTTTGATGAAGACTGGGAAGATCTAGATATGAGATCTCTTAGCACAATTCGGTTGTGTTTGGTAGATGAGGTTCTTTTCAATATTGCTGGAGAGGTAACAACAAAAAGCTTGTGGAGCAAGATGGAGAGTCTTTACATGATGAAATCCTTGACGAATCGAATCTACTTGAAGAGGCAACTATATAGTTTGTGAGTGAGGGAAGGTATAAAAATTGCCGATCATTTAAATGTTTTCAATACTCTTATTTGTCAATTAACTAGTATGGGTGTGCAAATCGAAGAGGAAGACAAGGTGGTTACACTATTGTGTTCATTGCCTGAATCCTGGAATAACTTAGTCACTTCTATTAGCTTTAGCACAACTGACACCCTTGATTTGATTCTATTGTTGATTTTTTATTGTCTGAAGAGGTGCAGAGGATGTCTAATACACAAATCTCCACACCAGAAGCAATGGTGGCTAGATGACAGTCCATAGAAAAAGGCAAAAAGGGTAGAGGAAGATGTTGGTATTGCAGTAAATCATGACATCTTAAGAAACATTGTTGGAAGTGGTAAGAAGATAATAATGAATCCCAAAATGAAACAAATTTTGTTGAGACAAGTTTAGTATGATTGATGAAGTTTTGTCTATTTGTGATAACTTACAAAATCATGAGGGATGGTTGTTTGATTCTGGTGCTTCTAATCACATGTGTCCACATAGGAGTTGGTTTTCTACTTACCAACCTATTGATGGTGTTGTTCTTATGGGAAATAATACTTCTTGTAAGACTGTTGGGATTGGAAGCATTAAAATTAATATGTTTGATGGTGTTGTAAAGATGTTAACAGGGGTAAGACATGTACCAAAACTGAAAAAGAATTTAGTTTCTCTAGGAGTTTTGGATTTTGATGGTTATAACTTCTCTAGTCATGGTAGAGTACTGAAAGTGTCAAAGGGCAATTTAGTTGTCATGGAGGCTCAAAAAGTTGGAAACCTTTATAAGCTAAAAGGGAGTACTAAGTTAAATAAAGCAAAGGTAGTATCCGATGAGCCTACTTGTTTATGGCAATTGGGTCATATGAGTGTGGAATGGCTAAAGATAATGTAGGGATATGTAGAACACCATCAACTCCCATATCACTCAGCTTGTTAACTGAAAGGAGATTTTGTGCCAAACTAGGGATATGTAGGACACCATCAATTCCCTTCACTCTACCATCGAGGAATCGTATCTTGACTCTTCTATGACCAATAACCTTTAGTTGAGAATCATCACCTAAGTACACCTTCCCACCATTGTATTCTTTGTACTTTGAAAACCAATCTTTGTGAGAGGTCATGTTGAAAGAAGAACCTGAATAGATTATCCATATATCTTCTGATACATGGGTTCCCAAGACAGTGATAAAAGCATCCACATCATCTTGAGAGAATTTTTCAAAATCAGAATCAGAGGAATTCTTGTTTTTCTTTTTCTTCTCCTCTTTACAATCTTTATGAAAAATGATCGAATTTGTCGCAGTTCCAACATTTTGCCTTAGAATTTTTACTGGGAGACTTATATGTCCCCAAAGACTTTGATTTACCCTTATTTTCCTTTTTCTTTCCTTTCCCCATTATTATACCATGAGCACCTAGGGCCTCCTTAGCCATCTCAGAAGATTTCCTTCGCATCTCTTTAGATAGTAATGAACCAACCACATCATCCATTTTGAAAGTGGTTGTTGTGCTTCCAATGGCCATCATAAAGTGATCCCATGAGTCTGACAAAGAATATAACAGAAGCATGCATTTTTCTTGATCATTAATCTTACCACTGACAAAATTTAGTTGAGCAACTAGCATGTTGAACGCATTCAGTTGATCTACAATTGACCCTCCTTCCTCTATCCTCAGAGAATACAACTTCTTTCTTAGGAAAAAATTATTTACCAGGGATTTCCCTTGATAAATATCACCAAGATTCTTCCAAAGTGTAGTTGTAGTCTTCTCCTCATGGACATTCAGGAGCACTGAATCAACCAGAAAGACTCTTATCAAACCCTTGGCTTTCCGATCCATTTTATCTCATTCATCTTGTAGTGTAGTTTGGGGTTTTGTCGAAGAAACTATAACCCATAGATCTTTGTCTATGAGAATGTCCTCCATTTTGAGTTTTCACAGCTCAAAATTGTTGCCATTAAATTTATCCATCTCTATTTTGTTGGATGTGCTTGCCATATCTAACCTGGAACAAAGTTATGAAATCTTCCACTGCAAAACTCCCACTGAAATTAGATAATCACAAAAAACCTGTCAACCCAACAACAATAACAAAGTTGGCCAGGCTTTGATACCAATTGAAAGGAAGCCTAAGTGTAAAATAATACTTCCAAATGCTAAATCTAATAAGAGAGATGATGTAGAAATTTCTTACACACTTTTAAACAATTGCAAATTAGATAAACACATAAAATCGGTTTTCACAAATAAAACCACAACTCCAGATTTACGTGGGAAAATCCTTTCGAGAAAAAAGCCACACTCCAAAAGCCAGACTCAATTGTGTTATTCAGAAACAACTACAGTTACAATACAATGCACACAACCAATGTTGTTCAGGGGTAGCTACAATAGAGATTTCAAGAATATTTCCAACATAACAACACCTTCAACCTATTTCATACAAAACGACTAAGGCATAAACATATTTATAGAGCTCATCATAAAGATGTATGTGGTTATGGTTTCCAAAACAAACTTCAAAGCCCAAAAGGTAAGTTGTGTCACAATCAGCACCTTGCTAATCCAATGACATGTCACACATAGCAACTTCCAAAGCAACAATACCTATCTCTTCCATAACGATCATCTTTCCAAACATAATGTAAGTACAACATAGAAGTTACCATGACCAAATAGGTGCCTTCCTTACCTCACATGACTTCTCAAAAGTGAACTCAAAACATAAATACAAACTGCCAAAATATAACTCTCCATGACTCTTCTACCGAACTAGAAACTGACATAGTCAAAATAGAAAATTTTGTCATGATCTTGAATATTTCGTATTTATTTGATTAAAAATCCACTAGCCATCAGTTAATTAAATTAATATTTAATTAATTCATCTTCAAACATTCTCCTATTAATTAAATAAATTATTCAATTTATTTTAATTAATTCACTCAACCAAATTCACAATCAATTAAATGAATAAATTCTATTTATTCAATTTAATCCTCTTTCCTCTTTTAAATAAATTAAATAAAATATTTATTTAAATCATAATCCCCCCACTTGCATTTTCCTACAAATGCAAGTTGCAACCACAAGTTGAAATAAATTAATTTTATTTTAATTAAAATCCTATTTTCCCTCACCCACCAAATCCACTTGCACTCCTAAACCCCCTTCTAGATTCTTCTAAACCCTTCCTAAATAACTTAATCCATCCCCTAGTTATTGTCACATTCCTAAGAAACTTGGAGTCACTTCTCAAATACTTCAAAGTCTTTGAAAAACATTCAATGCTTCGAGTGTTCAACAAATTAACTTTTAAAGTCTTCTAAACCACTTATGGCTCTTACATGACCATTTATGGTTAACCCCTAACTCAACCCTCATGTGACCCATGTGTCTCCTCAAGCATTTATTGCTTTGATCATGGTTATCCCTTTTACCTTTGCACAAGAGTTTATCCATTGGATAAAAGCTTTAATCTTTGAATAAAGAATTTATTCACTCAACCCAACCTCGACCTTAACTCCCAAGTTAACTCTTAGGTCATGTCAAGCATTTAATGCTTATTCCCTCTCCTCTCAACCTATCTCATATTGACACTTGTCATCCTGGGATTGGGTTGAAAGCCCTCACATGGATTGAATATCGTTGAATCTTGACCCTTGTTGAGATTACTCAATCTCAACCATCCATTGTTCCATTTTCCCTATAAATAGAGCCCATTTCTTCATAATCCAGATCCTAAAAAACTTGTATGCATTTAATCTATAGTAAATTTTAGAGAGAAAATTTAGCATAAATCACATATATTGTCATTTTGGACTAAAATAAATCTTCGTTCATTTCATAATATGTCTAATTAGTTTGTTTTACACTTGCATAGCATAGTTAAAACATTTCAATCTTGAACCTCCGTAAGCATCCATAGAGCAAAAAGCTATTGAGAGCTACACTAATTTGGAACTTGGAGAGGAGAGGCACAAAAGAGGAGCAGCTAAGAGCATGTTAAAAGGCATTTGGAGATGCCTTATTGTATTTACTTCCATAGTTAAATACTTTATCATGTTTTTAGTGTCTCTTTTGATATGCCTGCTTAGATTAGTTTTTGGTTGATTAACACTAACGATTTCTTGTGTTTTTGGGTGTTATACGACCACAGGCTTTAATCTAACACTTATCCATTTCAGAGAGCATCAAGTTTTTATTCTGATCTTCATTCTCTCCCAAGAGTTGATCTTCTTTCTTCCGGTTTGTTCCCTCTCTTCTTGCATCGTGTTCCAACACACTAGAGCGGAACCTTTCAACTTTGTCTTGGCCAGATTGACCCTCTTTTCTTCTTCAATCTCCTTGTATTCAAAATTATTGTTCAAATATTCTATCCAATCCAATAGCTCTTCCCCATTCAAGCTTCCACTATAGACTAGTAAACCATCCAGGCTATATTTGTTGAGTGATTTAAGGGCATCTAAAAAGATTTTCGGATCTTTCTCCAACTCCTTCTTTTCTACTACCACTCCTATCACATCTGCATCTTCATCATCAGTTTCATCACCCCACTTTGTGATCTTGCCCTTACCTTTCTTGGAATCTTGCTCCCGAGCTTCATTAAGCATGTCTTGGACCAACTTCCTAATGGCCTCTTGACTCATTGCCTTGGGTGGCATGTTGCTGGCTTCTGATTCTACCTCTTGGTCTGACATACACCACTTTGTTCAATCAAGTGCTCTGATACCAATCTGATGTAGAGGGGTTGCTCACTCCTACCGGTTTGGCTAATTCTTGATGTCTCTCTAGGCAGTCTCTTGAACCATCTGATGGTTCCACTCTTTCCAACCTTCCAAAGGTCGCAGGGTCCACCCTTAATGACCTTCCCAAGGTCCTTAGACTAAGGTGACTTCCTCTTGTTTAATGAGCATCCAACACCTCTTAATTGAGACTCTCCTACTATACACCTTCTCACACTTTCACCAAGAGCCAACTGCCTCTACCTTAGGATCTTCTCTCACACATTCCCAACTCACATAGGGTTGAATTGTTGTCATTTCCTAACCCTATCTCTTCAACTAGGACTTTGGAGGTTACTGGTTCCAAGCTTAAATACCAATTTTCTCTTTTAGGCCTACTAGAAGACCTAGTCCAATTAGCCCTACTAGTGAAGTAATTTGCACTTATCTGCCCGAAGTCCTTCTCACCGGTATAAACTCCTTAGCTTTTCAGATAATCTTTTGGAAGTTTCATACAATATCTCAGAATTGGATCTGGATTTGGTCGCTAACCATCCTAACCCTTTTTAGGCCTAATTCCTCCTTTTAAGCCTACAAAATAGGGTCTTGCTCAAATGCCTTCACTAGTCTGATTGCTCAAGGATTCTAATGATTGTTTCAGGTCTGTACACCCATGAGGATGTCCAACCCAACTTGGAACAAAATCCATCCCACGGATTTACCCATCTAGGGCTTGTTGTCCATGATCCCCATTGCTTGCCAACTCAACGTGCCAAGCCTAGGGTATGGTGGAAAATATGGAGTTTAGCCTCCCTTGTCTTAAAAATAAAATGCAAACATACTTTACAAGGCCTCCTAGCATTCCACAAGGTTTCAGTATGTGGTTCCACCATGGAATGCTAGGTTTGAGCCATGAAGTCTTCAAAACCCTTGTTTCAGGGTCTTTAAAACTCGCTTGCAACAAAAATGACAAAACTTACAAACTATAACACTTCAAAACCTCAAATCACCATGTAACGAAAGGTGTGTCTCTATTCTAACAATCCATGCCTTGGTCAGGGTTTGAAATTCTGTACAGACCGTACGATATCTAGAAAACTCAATGCAAATCGTTGAAAAACATAAAAAATTAAGGCTAAATCTTGCTTTCCCCCCCTCTCCCCCTCTCCTTTTCCCAATCTCTCTCTCTCTCTCTCTCTCTCTCTCTCTCTCTCTCTCTCTCTCTCTCTCTCTCTCTCTCCCCCCCTCTCCTTTTCCTAATATCCCTCTCTCTCCCTCTCCCTCCATCCCCCTCTCCTTATCCCATTCTCTCTCTCTCTCTCCCTTCTATTTCTTTCCGCATCTCTCCCCCCCCCTCCCCCCCCCCTCTCTCTCTCTCTCTCACACACACACACACCCCATCTCTGCCCTCCCTCTCCCTCTCTCCCAATATCCTCTCTCTCTCCCCCTCTCCTTATCCTATTCTCTCTCTTACCCCCTCTCCCCCTACTCTCTCTCTCTCTCCTTTTTCCAATCTCCCTCTCTCTCCCTCTCCTTTTCCCAATCTCTCTCCCTCTCCTCCTCTCCTTTTCCCAATCTCCCTCCCTCCCCCTCTCCTTATCCTCTCTCTCTCTCTCTCTCTCTATATATATATATATATATATATCTCCCTCTCCTTTTCCCAATCTCCCTCTCTCCCTCTCCCTCTCCCTCTCCCCCTCTCCTTTTCCCAATCTCCCTCTCTCTCCCTCTCCCCCTCTCCTTTTCCTAATCTCCCTCTCCCTCCCTCTCCCTCCATCCCCCTCTTCTTATCCTATTCTCTCTCTCTCTCTCTCTTTCTCTCCCTCTCTCCCTCTCTCCTTTCTCTTTCTTTTCCTATCTCTCTCTGTCTCTTCCTATACCCTTCACTCTTTGTCTCTAACTCTCTCTTCCTCCCCCTCTCGTTATCCTATTCTATCTCTCTCTTCCTACCCCTACTCTCTCTCTCTCTCTCTTTCTCTCTCTCTCTCTCTCTCTCTCTCTCTCTCTCTCTCTCTCTCTCTCTCTTCCTCTCCCTCTCTTAATCCTATTCTCTCTCTCTCTCTCTCTCTCTCTCTCTCTCTCTCTCTCTCTCTCTCTCTCTCTCTCTCTCTCTCTCTCTCTCTCTCTCTCTCTCTCTCTCTCTCTCCCACTTCCTATTTGGTTCCTAGCTCTATATAACATGTGGGTTTCTAAAAAATATAATGTTCTTCAAACCCCATACTTTTGATTTTTTAATTTTTTTTTGGCTAGGCTTGGTGTTACCGAGCCTAGCATGTTTTTGAATTTCCACAACTCGCACGGGTTATGAAAATTTTTGATTTTTTTTTGCATGTGACCACTTTTCTGTTCACCATCTTGGTGCACTTACCCATTGGGTGTTGGATCCCAAACTTGGGTGTTTTTATGTAGTAAAGAGTAACGCTAAAGTCAGAGTTGTTCATTCTACTTCAATGTTCACCTTTGTGTGGAAATTTGGTTGCTTGAAAGAGAATTTTGGATCATTTAGATAATGTTGTTGATTTAATTATTGATGAGTTCCTTAGTATGTTGAAATTTGACAGTGACATGGACCATGCTAGAAATGAAAGGTGTTGTGGCTGCCAAGGTTTAAGGATATGCAAACTCACCAATATGTGTTTTGAAAAATGACAAAAAAGACATTTGTCAATCCACCTTTGTGTGTTATATACATTGGTGGGATGAAGAAAATGGGAAGAGCCAAAGAGATCGCGAGAAATCATGAGGAAGGTCAAAATTCAAACCTAGAGATGGTGGTTGTTGGTGTTGTGGCAAGCAAGATCATATTAAAAAGAATTAATGAAATTATAAGAAAACTATAGATCAGTCAAAATGAAGACGAGGATGTTGGGTTTACTTCCTTCACTCCTGATACAGCTATGGCATGTATAGATGGTTTTGGCCGAACATTTGATAGAGCACTTGGTAGTGGTATCAAACAATGTGAGATAGGAGAGCTCTAGACTAGTGGAAATGAGTTGGGGTGGGATATTGGAAGAGGTTTCCAAGGAATATAACTTGGTGGTATTGAGAAAGAACCGGCGACCGAAACCCAAGTTGAATCTATTGTGGAGATCGAAGAAATAAAGATAGCAGAGCCAGAGGGAGAAGTAAAGCCAGTCGAAGCAGAGGAGGAAAGACGCAGTGCCAATTTTGGTGACATGATTAATGGGCTCATGGAGGTGATACCTTAGAAGTGGAAGAATGCCGGGTTTTTGAAGTTTGTGGATACACATCAAGATCTTGTTGCTATAGACTGGCCAATCAGTGATAATGATAGTAGAACGTTTCGTGGGGATCAGAGATCCTACGCTGCTCATGAGTTTAAGACAATGGAGCCATGGCCAGCATAAGAAGACAACAAAAGTTATGATCCTTATAGAGGTTTCTCTTATTTAACAAGCGCCATTTCAAGTACCAGCGTGGGTTTGGCGGAAAGCCTAAAGGCCGAAGAAGCAGGAGATTCCATGAAGCTTAGAATTAACAAGGAACATATGCAATATGGTATAGATCAACTAGAAGAGATTAGCAAGCTTGCAAATGTGATGGCTTAATGAGCGCTAGGCAGCTAGATGAGTTGAAAGAGTGGCTGAAATGGGTGCTTTCTCATGCGTTGTTAAGGATTATCAATGAGCTCTTTGCGGCTTCATTGGCATATAGATATTTGGCGAATTGGATGAGTTCAGAATATTTAGCAAAGCTGCGTGCTTTTTGCCAAGAGACTTTCATCGGAAGCCATCGGCAATTCCCAATTTCCCTGGGAGATGAATTCAAGGAGCATGTCCTCAAGATCATGGGAGGGTGCGATAAACAGGGGTTTTCAATGAAACAGGGGGTTCTTACTTCAGGCTGTGCCTAGCTCCTTATGCACCAAGGAGCACCCTGGTTTCATGGATGTGGAAGGCATGAACAAACAAGGTCTTTAAACCCATCGAGAGAAAGAACCATCAGACAACTTCACTGCAATTATTCTCGCTACTTGGAAGAGCTATTGCGGAGTATGTTGGATGACCAAATAGGTGATGTGAATGATTTTGAAGCTTTTTTAAGAACATTGCAACGGTAAAAGACAAAACCCAATCGTGTGGTTTCAAATTCACTAGCTTCCAAGCATAAGAGTAATGATGTATTTCTCAATAGCACTGTCCTGGAGGCAACCGATGGTCCAATACTGAAGTTTTGAATGCAGATGAAAAAGAACGATCTTATGCTAAAAAGAATGTGGTCTCGTGGACTGCTATTGTAGTGGCATATGCAAGATGTAGGTATCTTGAAGGGGTTCGTGGACTATTTGAAATAAGACCTGAGTTAGTAGTTGCAGAGCACGGCATAGCTCTTGTCACCATGGCTCGGAATGTGCCCTAGGCCTGCGTTTCTATAAAACAGGGTAGGTGGCAGAGGAATAAATACGTGGGTGTGTCACTAGTGGGAAAGACTCCTGCAGTCATGGACTTTGGGAAGGTTGGATCAGAATTTGCTAGAGGTAGTGTTATTGATAAGGATGCTATGGTGCGGGCGCTTGACAATGTTGTTGCTGCTCTGGTTGGACTTGATGTATTTACAAAAGAATCTCTAGCTAAAGACAACAAGTTAGTACAACATAAAAGTGATACCTCATTTCGGTGCAAGTGCAGTAGAAGCACAGGAAGGTCTAGTCATAGAAATAGTCGAAGCTGTTGTCATAGAAATAGTCGAAGCTATTGTTGGGGTTGTGAGAGATGCTTATATTCAAGTTTGTTTCACAAATACAGTGAATTTCAATGTGAATAATGTGCACTGCTTGACTGTAGTGTATTTCAGGACATGATATTAATAGTGATGCTATTGCAGCAATGAAGCATGTGGAGACAGTCAACTAGTCAAGATTGCAGTGTTTAGTGGACGTGTGCATGTAGGTGTTTAAAGATATTGTCATTAATTCTGATGTGAGAAGATTAATTCAAAGTGTTGTGAACAGATTTACAGAGCTTACAATTTGAGATTAAGAAGAAAAATGTTAGGGATATTATTGTTTGTGGTTGTATGGGTTGGATTTCAAGTGAGAGATTGTTGAGGATGTGAAATCCAACAAACATGGCTATTTCTTTCTTCTTCTCCCTGTCTCTTCATATTCAAAGGGTTAAACATTTGTATATAAGAATGTGATATATCTGCTATATGTATTCATCTGATAATTATGAATAAAGAAATTGTCCTATTTGAAAGTGGATGTGGCCTTTATGATGAACCACTATAAATCTTGTATTTTGTGTCTTGATCTTATTTATGTTTTTCATATCTGATTTACTGTGTACGTGAATAAACAATGTAAAGTGATTGCTACATATCCTCCCATGGAATTGCATGATTGAAATAAGAGGATTCATTTCTTTCCAGATATTATAATTGGAACTGTTTTGGTTGACATGCATGCAAATAAGGAGTATAGGCTAGGCACGCGAACAGTTTGATAAAATGCCTCATAGAAACGTGGTCTCAAGGACTTACAGTGAACGCGGGATTGTACAAGAAATGGATTTTTTAAGAAGGCTTTAGATACTTCCAAGCAGATGCGATTGGCAGGTGTAAAACCAAATTCCACAATCTTTGTCAGCATCCTCCCGCCTGTGTCAAAGTTTGCAACAGGGTACGTACATCCATCATGCATAAAGGATATAGGAATTTTGTCAAATGTTGTACTTGCGAGTGCCCTGGTAGAAATGCATGCAAAAGAGGGGAAACACAGACAAATAACGTGAACTGTTTGACAGAATGCCTCAAATAAAAATGTGGTTCAGTTTCTTTTATTTGATCACCGTGACAATTTAAAACAGCACAAGAAAAGAATAATTTGATAGGACTTATTTTAACTGACCGAAGAAGAAGGCTTGAGGAATTCCTGTTTTATAACTGTGGATACAACTAAGATCTCATTATGAAATGAGGCATTTAGGAAAAATATTAGAAGTTTATGGAACTCATCAAAATATTTTAGAACTAATAATCTTTTAAGATTTAACTAACATAATTGTAGATTTAGTATTCCTTCTTTAAAAAATAATCATAAGACCAACACCACCTTGAAATTTTGAAGTTTAAAATTTTAAGCTTGTCCGTTATTTAAAAATCCATAAAACTTCATGTTTATAAAAGCTCTTAAAAATACTAACTTCATATTAACAGAAACTAATTTTAAAAAATAAGCTCCCAACTAATACAAAACTAATTAAACATCTAATTACTAACACTAAATCATATAGATAACTTCATTACAAAATATTAATGGTAATTAGCAACACCGGTAGGTTCCCTGAACTCATTCACAGTACTGACAGGAGGAGGAGGTGGGCTTAGAGGCCTCCCTTGACCACATACCTTTACATAAGAAGTGGCTCGAATGCTTGCTGTTTGATAAGCACTGGTAAAGTTGCTGGTCTTCATCCTGCAAGTGCCTGTACCATCAGCCATGATTGTAGATGCAGTGCAGCTCGGATTCTTGAGACAGTTCTGCCAACAATCTGGAAACCCCAAGTAATATATCTCAGAGTTTGATTCTGACTCTGGGGGGTAAGAAAAGAATTCTGTATGATCCAGTGGAACCATACTCTGGTTATTGCTACACTGTGTTATATCATCTTGCCTCTTGCATCCCTTTGTGACATCATTCGGATCTATCTGATCAAAATCTGCAGATGGGCATGCGCAATATGGACCTAAACCATTGTAAATACAAACCCCAAAATTTCCACACCATCCATATACGTTGCACTGGTCTTCCACAGCACTCCATCCCCGCTGCCATGTCCCTGAACTCGTGATCCATCCATAGGACTTCAAATTCCCATTTGATTCCAGCTTCATTCTTCGCACCGTGATAGAATTGTCGGTATAATCTCCGCTCCGAGACACCCAGATCGAATCAGTTGAAGAATTAGAGAGCTTGAAAATTCCCTGGCTGGTGAGAGATGCTGTGGTAGCTAGTGGAGTACCCTCATTCAAGTACGTGATGTTGTTCTTCCATTTCAGCGTGAAATTCCCACTGACCTGCATGGTGAATGTGTAAGGACCCGATCGCAGGCTTTGAGTCACAGTGAAATTCTGATTAATCACCAGACTATCAGTAGGATTTGCAAAGGTATCCCAAATAATGTCTGAACTGCAGTTTTGCAGTACAAAGTCCCCACCATCTCGCATATCTGCAGATGCCACCCCTTTATTGGATGTGTTTGTCTCCCAGACTGTTGCTGTCCCATTGCTTAAAACTAGATTGCCATCAGTCTGTAAAGTGAAGGAACCTCCTTCTCCCACTTCGATTCCTCCATCAAAACCTGCAGTCCATACTAGAGTTGAATCATTGATGCTAGCAAAGCTGATGCCCACAACATAGAGTCCCCTGTCTCCACTTGGGTGAAATCCTAAACTGAAATTGTTGCCCGGGGATTGCCAAGATTGCTCTTGGCCTGAAGCAGAGGGCCTAAGGCTTGTCCCTAGCTTCACCGCTCCCTCAGCAAACATAGCCTGAATAAATATAGCAACAATACATAATATTGGGATTGCCATAATTTGATGCTTACTGGTGTCTCACAGATTATTGGGTCTGCAGTTGCAAGCAATCAAATTGACCCTTCTCCTTTTATATCTGAGATTGACTATACATGTTTGTTCCTCTGATTTATGGGATTAACATAGATACATGTTTGATCCTCCTCTTTTTATTTCTGGGATTGCCTATACATGTTTGATTTTCTTCTTATTATCTCTGGAATTAACTTCGACTGAAGATTTATTCCATTGTCAAAGCACACATCCCTGCACTTATGACTTGCAAGCAACCAATACAAGTTCGATCCTTCTCCAATCGTGGGATTGACTTGACTGGATTTTTTCCACTGTCAAAGTAAAACATATTAGTTTATATGAGTCTTTGAATTTTAAAAACTAAAAAAATTAATTAGATTTTTTCATCAGTTCGAAAATTGTGACATTCACACTGCTCAAAATATTTAATAATTATCTTTATACAATTACTTTCCCCTAATACACTAGAATAATGGACAGAATCTGATCGGATCGACGACTGCTAGTTGATGATGTCGATGATTTGAAATTTATTAGTCTCAAATTAAACATGTATTAAAAAAATGCATTATGGTTTACGTCTAGAAGTCTAATATGACTTGCCCTCTATCTATCTATATATATATATAATTCATTTTATTAGTCCCTGCCTATGGTCGAGACTAATGCTTTCGTTTTTGTTATTTCTTTCTTCCTTGCAACTGTGTCAATTGAAGAAAAGATATTTTTAAAAAAAGTCTGTCGGTACATTGATTTGATTTATAAAATAGATTTTTTTTTCATTTTTTTTTTTGCGGTTTTTATGATTATTGATTAAAAATATGAAGAAAAGTTCATCTGACCAATGAGAAGTCAGCAAGAAAATATTTTAAACATTGCTTAATGTTTCAAGATGGGGAATCATTTTTTATTAGTCCTTGCCTATGTAGGAGACTAATGTTTTGGCTTTTGTTATTACTTTGTTTCTCGACCACTGTGTCAATTTAAGAAAACATTATTTTTCCTAAAGTTTGCGGCACATTGATTTTTTAAATAGATTTTTTCTTCAATTTTTCTCTTTTTTTATTGGTTGCTCAAATTTTTGCCACTAGTTTTTATGATTTTTGATTAAAAATATGAAGAAAAGTTCATTTGGCCAATGAGAAGTCAATAGAGAAAATATTTTAAACATTGCCTAATGTTTCGTATATAGTTTTTTAGTCTCACTAAAATTTATTCTATAGTTCACTATAATTATGCTGAAGGCATACCCTATATGAAGTTTTCAACTTACTTATTGAAATCAATGGTTCAAAATTGACTAGAAGGACGCAAGATGATTGAATTGATTTCAATCGTATATTTACATTAATATTAATTTTTTTTTAAAATGATAAAAAACTAAAAGACGTATTTTAATATGATTAATTAAAAAAAGACTTTGTACAAAAGAAAAATCTACTATTTTTTCTTTTAATAATAATGTCTTTTAATGGTATCTTCTTTTATTTGAACATTCCATATTTTTTTGAAATTTCAAAAGTGGAAAAGAAATAATTGGCTATTTTTCACTTTTTTAAATGATTAATTTTTCATTAAGTGAAAATCTTATTTTTGTTATTTATGTTTTTTAATGAAATTAAAAATAATAATTCAAAATTATTAAAATTCATTTAATTTATAATTATTTGTCATATTATACTTTTAATTATTATAGAGTACTTAATTTTTGAATTAGAAACCTATCGTTTATTTTGATTTTCTTTGGATGAGAATATATTTTAATTTAATCTTCTTTTATTAGGATATTCTATTTTAATTTTTATTAAATTATTCTAATCATCTTCTTCTTCTTTTAAGATTTAATTTACATTAAGTTAAAATTTGTTTTTAATTATTTTTTGTCTTACAAAGTCACAAATAATAATTTCAAAAGATAATAGAATTAATTTAATTTATACATTTGTCTTATTAAATTTTAATTTATTTTAGAATAATTATTTTTAAATTTATTTTTTATATATCTCTCTACTTATTCTCTCTCTAACTCATAAACATGCACTCCTTGTTTCTCTCTCCCTCTCTCTATCTCTATCTCTCTCCCTCTCTCTCTCTCTCTCTCTCTCTCTCTCTCTCTCTCTCTCTCTCTCTCTCTCTCTCTCTCCCCCTCCCTTAGTCCCTCTATATCCCACTATCTATCTCTTTATCACTACCTCTCTCTCCCTTTCTCTTCTTGTATATATAAAGATATACATGATAACAAAGAGCTCCATGATAACAAAGACATCCATGATAACAAAGAGCTCTTGCATATATAAAGATATACATGAATTATATACAACTCTATGTCAAAGAAGAATCTATTTTAGTTTAAAAAAAAACATTTATAAATAGTAACATGTCTATGTTATTGAATGAGATAGACATAAAAAATATAATATAATATTGAACTTAAAAAAATATACATGTACATACTATTGAATCTTTAAATATAAAATTTGCGCACAAAACTTAATAAAAACTTTCATTGAAACTTCATAAATCTATTATATATTCAATTTAATGCATTCATTTCTTGTAAAATGCATCAACTATTAAAATCAATATAAAATATTCCATACATGAGCTTGTAAAAAAAATAAAAATAAGATCAAGATATATAAAGTAATTTATATAATAAATAATTAAGTCACAATTTCTGGTAAACATGTTACATTAGTACTTTGTGTTGGAATAGTACTAATATATTAGATGGTAACCTCTCTAAGTGGTCATTATTAAGTAAACATGTCGAATTAGTACTTCAGTGTTGGAGATGAATTAGATGATGAAGTGGGAAATTCGAGAAAATCATGTCATGTCGTGGCTTAATAGGTCCTATTATGGACCTATTGTGCCATGATGGCATAATAGGTAGACTACTATGCAATGTCATGGCATAATAGGACTTATTATGCCATCATGGCATAATAGGTCCTGTTATGTCGTCATGGTATAATAGGTTCTATTATGCCATGACATGATATAATAGGTCCTATTATGCCATGACATGATATAATAGGTTCTATTATGCCATGGCATAATAGATCCATAATTGGTCCTATCATACTAAGTAAACATGTTGAATTAGTACTTCAGTGTTGGAGATGAATTAGATGATGAATTTGGCAATTCGAGAAAATCATGTCATGTCATGGCTTAATAGGTCCTATTATGGACCAATGATGCCATGATGGCATAATAGGTGGACTATTATGCAATGTTAAATAGTAACATTTCTATGTTATTGAATGAGATACACATGAAATATAATATAATATTGAACTTAAAAAATACACATGTACATACTATTGAATCTTTAAATATAAAATGTGCGCACAAAACTTAATAAAAACTTTCATTGAAACTTCATAAATCTATTATATATTCAATTTAATGCATTCATTTCTTGTAAAATGCATCAACTATTAAAATCAATATAAAACATTTCATACACGAACTTGTAAAAAAAGTAAAATAAGGTCAAGATATATAAAGTAATTTATATAATAAATAATTAAGTCACAGTTCTGGTAAACATGTTACATCAGTACTTTGTGTTGAAATAGTACTAATATATTAGATGGTAACCTCTCTAAGTGGTCATTTACTAAGTAAACATGTCGAATTAGTACTTCAGTGTTGGAGATGAATTAGATGATGAAGTTGGCAATTCGATAAAATCATGTATGTCATGGCGTAGCAGGTCCTGTTATGGACCTGTTATGCCATGATGGCATAATAGGACTTATTATGTCGTCATGGCATAATAGGTCCATAATTGGTCCTATCATACTAAGTAAACATGTCGAATTAGTACTTCAGTGTTAGAGATGAATTGGATGATGAAGTTGGCAATTCGAGAAAATCATGTCATGTCGTGGCTTAATAGTTCCTATTATGGACCTATTATGATGGCATAATAGGTGGACTATTATGCAATGTCATGGAATAATAGGACTTATTATGCCATCATGGCATAATAGGTCCTATTATGCCATGACATGATATAATAGGACCAACTATGGACCTATTATGCAATGTCATGGCATAATAGGATTTATTATGCCGCCATTCATAATAGGTCCTATTATGCCATGACATGATATAATAAGTCCTATTATGTCATGGCATGGCATAATAGGTCCATAATTTGTCCTATCATACTAAGTAAACATGTTGAATTAGTACTTCAGTGTTGGAGATGAATTAGATGATGAAGTTGGCAATTCGAGAAAATCATGTCATGTCATGGCTTAATAGGCGGACTTATTATGTCATCATGGCATAATAGGTCCTATTATGCCATGACATGATATAATAGGACCAACTATGGACCTATTATGCAATGTCATGGCATAATAGGACATATTATGCCATCATGGCATAATGTGTCCATAATTGGTCCTTTTATACCATGGCATGGCATAATAGGACCATAATAGGACCTTTATGCATGACATGGCATAAACCTAAGCCTAAAATTTGATATCTAAAATTTGAAGAGTAATGTTAATTACTTTTAAGGTTATACATTTGGATTTCCCTCTTCTAAAATGAATTTTTAGTGAAACCCCAATGTCTAGTAGCTCAAATTGTGGTTTTAATTATGGATTTTATCTAATCCATGAAATTTAAAACATCTTGCCTATTTTTTTGACTTTGCATAACCCACTAGAATAGCCCAAAAGGTCACATGGTCACCTAAAAATGATCAAGGCACTAGAAAGGTACCAATAACAATAGTGGTAACTTTTGTATTGCCTAGTGAGGATTAAGAACAATGTTGGTACATATGTTCAATTTAAAGAATTGAAATGGTGGCTTGCTAGAAGTGGTTAAATTTTTTTATTTATTGGTTGAAAGGACCAATACCTAAAAAAATAATTCCTAGAAACATTTAACGATCCTATTGTGCCATTTCATGGCATAATAGGACCTATTGTGCCATTTCACGACATAATAGGACTTATTATGCCATGATGGGATAATAGGTCCTATTATGCCATGTCATGGTATGACATGACCAACCATGGACCTATTATGCAATGTCATGGCATAATAGGACATATTATTCCATCATGACATAATGTGTCCTATTATGTCATGACATGGCATAATAGGTCCATATTTGGTCCTATCATACCATGACATGGCATAATAGGAACATAATTTTCCATCATGGCATAATGTGTCCTATTATGTCGTGACATGGCATAATAGGACCTACTATATTCCTATTATGCCATGACATGCCTTAATATGACATGATGGCATAATATATAGTGTATAATTTTCAGCGAAATCAATGATATAGACAATGGTGCCAAGAGGAAATGTGTCCTTACATAACTTGAATTGTTCATCTAACCATCGAGCTCTATGTGTATGCATTATGTACTCATAAACTAGTTTCTCTTGAAACATTTTCATAAATTGAGCTACACATATATCATTTTTCACTAGCTCACATCTCTTCAAATATTTTCCATCTTTAACTCCATATGTGAATGTCTTGTATTTTCTGAAAGAAACTAGTTTCGTACCAATTTCATGTGTGCTCTCCAAATGTACGCATCTTGGTAAACGAGAGGCATGCAATTCATGAAAAAAAAAGGCATGAATTGCGCTAGACAACAAGGTGTGTTATGTTGTGAGATACATATTAGATTGAGAGTCAAATAGGTCTATCAAGGTGTAATATGCTAGTTGATTCATGGTAAATAATATTAGAAAGAAAAATCTCTAATTGCTAGATAATCTGAAAACACGACTATAAAATGGGTGATATAATGTACACCAAGATATGCTCCTACACAATATGTGTTGTAGTGTTTACCAGGAAACAAATTTGATATGTGACTACAAAATGGGTGTTTTAGTGATGCCAAGAACAAATAATGAGGAGGCCTTATATGCCCCCCTTAAGATGTCAACATATTTGTTGATATCTTAAAGAAGATAACAATCCATGTTAAGGATATTTACAAGGATAGTTGTAATCAAGATATCTTGCAACAAGTGTAAAGGGATCCTCATGGAGGATGCATGACTATCCAAGGGGAGCAAGAAATTTTTTTCCTAAAGATATCTACCTCCAAAAAGTGAGGAGATCTTAAATAAAGATGACATCTTTGTATAAAAATTTTTGTTCTATTGATGGTATTTTATCTCTCTAGTTTATTTTTTTTATATTTTCAACATTTTGATTTCATTGAATTTCTTCTTCACTTTTCAAGATATTTGTCAGTTCTTATTTTAGTCACTTCTATGTAAATTTTGGTGAAGATCATGCTATTTTAGGTATTTTAGTTTATTTTAGGAAGAAACTACTCATATATTTCAAATTTACTATTATATTACAATAGGCTTGTAGTTAGGTAAACACTATTGCCTATGTCTAACCTATATATTGTTTATAGTTTGATAAATTGTTATTCCAACTTAAAATGATGATAACACTTATTTGGGACCACATAAGCCTCTCTAGTCCATGCATGAAGATATTGTTATGATTTCACATGTTGAATGATTCATTTTGTAGACTCATCCTAAATTTTGAAAGAGGCATAAATTGCTTAGAGGTTTCAATTTTCAGTCTCCTAAACAATTAGGTTACTTTATATAGATTATTTTAGTTTTTCGTAGATTATTACTTTATTTGGAGTGGGGTCCTATAAAAAGAATAAAATTATGTTATAAAATAATATAGAATTCTGTGTAAGAAAATAGGAGCTCCTACTTTTCAGATTTTAAATTTAAGGGGTCTTTGGGTGTTATGTTATGGAGCTTCGAGAACTACTTTTATGGAACAACCATTTCATGATGAAGAAGAAATGCTAATCTAAAAAATAGAAGCCCTTACGGTTTGTAAAATTAAGGGAAGGTCCTCATGTGGCTACTTAGCTTATTTTGGCTAGTAGCTATGACTCAACTTTTTTAGTTTTTATTTATGATCATGGTGGCCCCATGAATATTTATCTTCCTGCTTATTTTTAAGTAGACATCTTAAATTTGTATTAATAGTATTAATAATAGTTTGTGCATTTAAAATTTGAAAGAAACAAATAGAAATAAAATGTTAAAATGTTAAATAGATTCCAGCTTGATTCTTCGCACCGTGTGCATTTATAATCTCCGCTCCGAGAATACCAAATCGAATCAGCTGAAGAATTGGAAAGCTTGAAAGTTCCTTGGCTGGTGAGAGATGCTATGGTAGCTAGTGGAATACCCTCATTCAAGTACGTGATTGTGTTGTTCCATTTCAGCGTGAAATTCCCAGTGGGGTGCATGGTGAATGTGTAAGGACCCGATCGCAGGCTTTGATTCACAGTGAAATTCTGGTTGATCACTAGACTATCCGTAGGATTTGCAAAGGTGTCCCAAACTGTGACTGAGTCCCCTGTCTCCACTTGGGTGAAATCCTAAACTGAAATTCTTGCCCAGGGATTGCTCTTGGCCTGAAGCAGAGGACCTAAGGCTTGTCCCTAGCTTCACCGCTCCCTCAGCAAACATAACCTGAATAAATAAAGCAACAACACATAATATTGGCATTGTCATAATTTGATGCTTACTGGTGTCTCACAGAATATTGGGTCTGCAGTTGCAAGCAATCAATACTTGGATCCTCCTCTTTTTATATCTAAACTTTTATTAATGAGATTGACTTGACTGAAGATTTATTAAATTGTCAAAGCCTGGTCACGTACTTGGAGTTGTGAGTTGCAAGCAACCAAAGGAGACCAATCCAATTTTTTATTTATTAGGATTAATATGACTAATGATTTATTAAATTGTCAAAGTATGGGCACATCCTTGCAGTTGAGGACTTTTATTTATGACATTGATTTGACTGAAGATTTATTAAATTGTTAAAGCATGGGCACATCCCCAACCAACCAATTCAATTTTGATCCAAACTTTAATTTTTGGGATTGACTTGACTCGAGATTTATTAAATTGTCAAAGCATGGTCACATGTGTGCAGTTGTGAGTTGCAAGCAACCAATGGAGATTGATCCAATTTTTTATTTATATGATTGACTTGACTAAAGATTTATTAAATTGTCATAGCATGGGCACATCCCTGCAGTTGCAACTTTCAAGCAACCAATACAACTTCGATCTAAACTTTTATTTATGGGATTGACTTGACTGAAGATTTATTAAATTGTCAAAGGATGGGCACTTCCTTGCAAGCAACCAATTCAAGTTAGATTGACTTGATTGAAGATGTTTGCTATTGTCAAAGCAAAACATTAAGTTTATGAATCTTTGAATTTAAAATATTAATAAACTATATATTTTGGTTAGTTGAGAAATTGTAACCTTCACAACAATCAAAACATTTAATGATTATCTTCATACAATAATTCTCCTCTAATATACCAAAATATGGATAGTCTCGATGGCATCTACGATAGTGAGCTGGTGATGTGGATGATAAAAAAATATATTACAATAAGTCAAATTAAATGTGTATGTCGATGGGCCCTTGGTCTATTAGTGAAGTTGAATGGCTCCAAATGAACCCACTAGTGATCAAGTCATCTTGAGTGCAAAGTCTCCAACATCATAAGGGATCAAGTATTGTTCAGTGTTAGAATTCTAACATGACTTGACTTATATCTATGTTTATTAAACCTTGACATGTCTTCTATACAAGAAACATTTATGAGGAT
Source organism: Cryptomeria japonica (assembly GCF_030272615.1). Classification (NCBI taxonomy): domain Eukaryota; kingdom Viridiplantae; phylum Streptophyta; class Pinopsida; order Cupressales; family Cupressaceae; genus Cryptomeria; species Cryptomeria japonica. Next base: position 774,486,326 of record NC_081414.1, read on the forward strand.
TTGGTCTTTTGAATGTCTTTCATTAAATATAAATTGTAAAAAATTATTTTATTTTTAAATACTTTTATCAATCATACTTATTAAATATATAAAAAATATATATATATTTTTTAATAAATCAATGCAAATAATTTAATTATTATTTTAAAATATATTATTATGTATAATTTAAATTAACTAAATACTTTTTTCATTTATAGGAATTATTGCCAAGGGGCCAACTTCCATTTATATTAAGCACCCAAAAATAAAAAATGTAAGTCTTTGCCACAAGGGGTACAACAAAGAACAAAACAAAGGTGTGCTAACACAAAAAAACCAAAAGAACAACAAAACAATACAATTTTGATATCTAAAATACTCGAGGACATACACGAAATCCCACAAACCATAATTTCACAACCCACAAGAATTGAGGAATAATTAAGGATTGCCTGAAGAACCATTTCACTTGTTTTTTGATGACCATAATATCATTTGGAGATTTGGTTTTTAGTAGTGGTATTTTCTTCCTTTTTATTTCTATCCATTCTTGCTCCACCATGAATGGGAAAATTGAATCCTAGATCTGCTTTCACATTTTGATGTTGCATCAATGCGTCCAATTGTTGGATCAACATTGGTCTCTAGAGAAAATTCATGAGAAGATGGATTCATTGAGATCATTGAGCCCATTGAAGTCTCTAATACAACACAACAATCTTGTAGTGTCCTATGAGGTAGATCCGACATAGAGGGAGCACTAGGATTTTGATCAACTTCTTGAAGAACATCTGTAAACATCAAATCATTTTCTATTTTAGGGGGGACAACATGTAATGATACGATTTCACTCCCACCAACCAAGTTGACTGATTAACTAAAGAGTTTGCTTTCTCGTGAACAATTTTTTACTACAGTGGGATGTAGAGTGGTTTGTTTTAAAAAACTTTCTACATCTAACATCATTTTTTTTCATAATAAAAAATTTGTCTCTTGCATCTCTTACCAACCACCAAAGAAATCTCAGTAGGAAATCCTTTCGAAAGATCCATTTCAACACATAGGCGAGCACATGTGGAGTATTCGTAGTTTATTTTTTCTTTAGAAATATTGTGGTATTTCCCCAAGCCATTTGTGATGGCATTCAAGTAGAAAATCTCTTATAAAATGCAAAGGAAGATATGGTAATTGCACTTGCAAGAAGGCAGTTGAAAATGTCTCAAATTGTGGATCAAAGGAAGGGAACCATGGTTCAATGCAAAAGAATTCTCCTTGAAAAAACCATGGTCTAGTGTTAAGAACTAGTTCCTTGTCCTTCATAGATTCGAATTCTAGAATGAACAACCTTTTGGTACAAGAGTAAATACTAATTCTTCTTCTAAATTTCTTTTCTATTTGTTTTTGATCCATTTATGCAAAGTTTGCAAATTCGGCCATGTACGCATAAACTTACAAATTAGGGATGCTCCATAAGGTAATCCTCACGTTCACAAGAAAACTCATCCATTCGAATCTCAGGAACAAAATTTGAGTGGAGAGCATGAAATGGAGGGATTTGGTATCTAGAAAAAATATAAGAGGTTTTGCTAGATGCCAAAGGGCCATGAAAGGATGCCTAAGTGAAAATAAATGCTTCCAAATGCTATATCTAATAGGAGAGGTGATGTAGAAATTTCTTACAAACTTTAAAACAATTGCAAATTAGATAAACAAATATAAAATCTGATTTCACAAATAAAACCATAACACTATATTTACGTGCGAAAACCCTTTTAGGAAAAACCCACTAATACATTTGGGGTCAAATTCCGACAGAGGTTTCCAACAGACAAGGAGCATTGTGTGAAAATTTGATTTTTTTAAAAAAAAAGCCCATGTTCGTCGGAATTCCGACGACCTCGGACATTTTATTAAAAAAAAAAAACACAACGCATTTTCATTTTGAAAGAAAACCGAAGCAAGCGGTGACCGTCTTGCCTCCCTACCTCCCCCGCCGGAGCGATCTCTACACAAGCAAGGTAAGGTTTTTTTTGCAATCAAAGGAACTCTTTGTTTTTCAATGAAGGGTAACTAATTTTTTTCACAATCAAGGGCAACTATTTTTTTTTGCGAATTAATCCATTTTGTGCATATCCTGCGATCTTAAAATTCCATGAAATGACACCTCTTTGAGGTATTCCGTCATACAGTTCACATGCCGTGTGTATGCTACCCCATTTTGTGATTTTTGTTATTGGAGCATTTGCAACTAATTTCTGACAAAAAACCCCCTTTGATTATGCTTTGATGGATGTCCATACCTTGTTCCAAAGCTCCTATTTTGGTACATGTAGGGAGGATGCTGGCAAACGTTGCATTGAGATAAACATGACTATATTTCATGAGGATTTGAACTCAAAGCATTGGCACTATCACTTATGGCTATATTAGCTTTTTAAGACACTTTCATAGTGCACTTCACCTATCCTAATAATGGACTATCATGAGATTCTTAAGAATGGAAATACTCCAAACATTCATGCCCTCTATGTTGTCATTGTGGTTTTCAATCATTGTGACTACATGCTTTTCAAGGACCAAGTAGTGTTCTTTTTTTATTGTTCTACTGTGCTTCTAAAGCTGCACCAACATAGTTTTATTTAATGGCTTTGTTTTGATAGTGATTTCTCCATGGCTTCCACTGTCTTTTTCTTGGCACATTCAATGCATTGTCATCTATCACTACTATTTATTGTCCTTTTTACCTTTATTGAGGTTGTTCTCATACATTCCATTCACTTTGTCTATGAGTATATCTCAACCAATTCACTGTTGTAAGTAGAAATAAAAGATTAGTCTCATCTCTTTTACTATTTTAGACCTTCATAGTAATCTTTTCAATATATCATTTCCTTCCAATTATATGGAATAATGATTTTCTTTTTATGGAATGTGATGAAGGCTTGAGTGTGTCTTCTTGAACTCACTTATTATCAGCTCCTCTATGATTACCTTAGATCTTTGTGGCTAAGAATTGTTCTTGATGAACTTATGCTCTTTATTGATTTCTTTTAGTACCATTATATTATCCTCAAAAAGGCTTGTTCAATGCTCCCTTAGCATGCATGTGCTCTCTTTGTATTGATCTAGGGCTACTCATTAACGTATCTATGGATTTCCCTTATTCACTATGTTGTGACAGTCATTTGCAGATTTGGGACTATCATCTTTCATAATTTGATGTCTTTAAGATGTGGGTACATTGCTTGACAAGAAAAGATCAAGCATTTGTGAATTTCAAAGAGTTTAAACCCCTTGTTGAATGGTCATCCAGTTGTTCTCTAAATGCAAAATGCTCAAGTAAATGAGAAATTCACTCAAAATGGTTTATCCACAACTAAAAGAAAACAACTAACCACTACATATATGCATCAACAAAATAGTGTTGTATAGAGACCTAATCATGCCTTCATGGATATGTAGATCAAGTTCCTACATTTTGGACAAAAGCAATTCACACAATAATATATTTGTTGAACACACCCACCACAAAGATTTGGTTATGCAATAATATAGTTGTTGTTAACTTTATCATGGAGGATTTGGTTATGCTTGTTACAATCAAGGTTTGACCAAACTAATTCTTAAATATACAAATGAAGAGTGTGGTTGGTTGGTGACTAATTACTCTTTTTAACACCATTTACAAGATCATATCTAAATCAAGTGTCTCAAGAATTAAGCTACTACTAAGAAGACAGTTTTCCTAAAGCAAATGGGTTTCTTGGGTGGCTATTTATTGTAGATAACTTAGTTCCTTCATGAGAATCAATCAATTTGGAACATATATAACTCACATTTGTGACATGTCACTAATGCAATTCCTTAGTACTTGTTTGAGTACTATCTCCTCTATTGTTTTCTATCCACTTTTGTGTCCTTCTTAGAACAAATAATAGATTAATGAGAAGGTGGAAAAGGTGGATTCACCTAAGAGGGAGTGGATTTTCCCAATAATATGTTAGATTCTCCCAAGGATGGATGGACTATACGCTTGAAAGGTAGATGATTAAGGATGATGACAAGGTGAATTTTCCTTAGAATGATAGGTTTGATTTTCCTAAGAACAAGTAGATTCATGTAAACTAGAGGATACAAATTTGGACAAAATAATGAAAGGAGACTAAAACTAGATAGATTCACCTAAATGAGAGTGTACTCATCTAAGGATAGGAAAAATTCACCATTTGCATAAGAAAGATGGATAAGATAAATGATTTATGTGAAATAGATTCACCTAAGAGAAAGTAGATTCACATAAGGATAGGTGGATTTTCCTAAAGATGAAGGGATAAGACTTAACAAAAAGAGGACTTAGGATGATGACAAGGAGGATTCATTTAAGGATATGGCATATTCACCTAAGGGATAGTGTATTCTCCCAAGAATATGGGAAAATTATTGATTGGTGAAATGACATACTAGATCAAGGAATGATACAAGGGTAGATTCACCTAAATATAGGGTAAATTCAGCTAAAAGGGTACCCATGAGATTGTGGTACTGAGTACCTATCTATGGATGGTGTATTTGGATACAAGTATGATGAAACCATGCTTGTGTATGATGAAACAAAGTCCAGATCTCTATTATAGGTCCAACATAATCTCTATTATTTGAGACACCATTTTATTAGCATATCCAATTAGGGTAATTTATGGGTTTAATTATGGATCATGTTGTCTATTTCCATGCACTAATGAACTTATTTGGATGTATTGTGATTATTTTAATTTTGAAGTTATAAATAAATTATGTTTGTACCTTAGAAAGGGTAACTCCAATTGATGTTTGGGTAGTTTATTTGAAAACTTATGGTGATTATTGCCCTATGTTATGTAATGGAGTTATTTTTACACTAAGTAATTAACTAGAAAAATGAATTTGTATTGTTGTACAAGTATGATGAAACCATGCTTGTGTGTTTACATGCTTGTGCATCCTATCAAGAACCAACCTCGCTGTTGAGGAACTCAATAAATGTGGTGTTAAGTAGAAGAATGGAAAACTCAAGAAGCTATGGTGACATATTGTGGCATTAGTAGGGATTATCTCTATTGACCACACCTTTCAAAGATAGTATCCCCTAGTTCACCTCATAGAATGGACCATTGGATGGCTCATAGTGGTATCCTATCCTACATTTATCTTGATGGCATTGTCAATAGTTGGTATGTGGTTCTTGGTATGGGTTTCCTCTTACCCTATTATCTTATTTATATCTTTGTTCCAACATGTGGAGATTGATTTTTGTCATGCTATGATGATTTTCATGTTTTCATGTGTTTTGAAATTATGCAAATAGATATGATGTCACACCATACTTATGTTTTGATATAGTGTAGGTGATGGTTACATGTTGTTGATGGTAGCAATTTGGGTTCAAAGACACAATTCCACACACACACAAATATTTGAAGATGCATTTTATATTATTCCTTCTTAGTGGCGATTAGTGTTGGAAGATTTGCACACATGTAGAGAGGAACTCATGTTAGATACAATAGGTTGTGTTTGGTAACATATGAATGTGCCTTATGATGTATACATATAGCTTTGGTGTGTGACATGCATGCACATTTTTCCATAAGACACATTGCTATGTGGCGTGTGCCCTATGCATGTCTTCTTTGTGAGGCACGTTGCTATGTGCAATGTGGCCCTAGGTGTGTCTTCTCTATGAGGTGTATTGCCATGATATGTTAGGATTTGTAGTGTGCAGACCACAAATGCATGCATGAGGGACTATTATTATAGTCATGTTTTTTGGGCATGTAGCCTAGGCATGTCTTCTCCATTAGGTACATGGCCATGCCATGTGGGAGTTTTTGTGTTCATGCCACAAATGCACACATGAGGGACTATTATTGGAGTCATGATGAATCTTCACTCTATTTAGCCACAATTTCTAGTTGTATAGTTATGTAATGTGCACTTTTAAGGATTGTGAATTTTCCTTCAATTATTGATGATCTCTCATCTTTGTTGCATGGGCCAACAATTTTATTTTATCTTGTTTGAATTAGTTTAATCACTATTGTGAGTTTTATCTATTGTGTAGTTATTTTGGCTATGTTTGATTTGCTATTGGAATTGAACACATTTATTTTACTTATTATTGGTACTACTTTTTCTTTCTTTCAATATTTATGATCTTTGGTAGTTTAGTGAAACTCTTGCTATTTTTAAATGTTGCCTTCTTTGTTGTGATGTGATTCATCACCAAGATCGACGTAGATAACCTTGGATGAGTGTATATAAGGAATCAAACATTGGGAAAATTTGAGGATAGGGGTAAGTGTTTGTTGTATGGGTAGCTACGATCCACTTGTACATTCTTAGTGATTATTCACAGCTATGTCTTGGAGGCTAATCCCATTAAACAAACAAGGGGGAAGTCATACATAATCGTATGGATCCTCCCTAGTTGTGTGTGGATTCAAGACCATCATTTCATATGGTTCTTGGTTACTTTGTGAGACCATGGCATCCTCTTAGACCAATATGTGAGCCTTGTATTATTATCCCTGCAATGTGGATGAATAAGTGTATGTTAAAATAAATTCTTTGCATGCCATATAGTTGCATATGAGTTGTTCACATCATCAGATCATGATTTAGAATATGTGAATTCTTTTATCCATGTGAAGTCGAATGATTGATTATGAAAATGTGTTATACATTAAAGCATAATCTGTAAGATGTTCTCTTCAAGAAAAAATATTTATGCTTTCATAGTGAAATGTTGACAAAATGGGGTCCTAGTCTAGGAAAGTAAACTACAAACTTATACATTCAACATTTCAAAACATTTTATTAGGGAATAGTCAATTTGGTTCAATTTAATTCCTCTAGGAGAGACCAGCAATATGATTAATTGTTCCATTTTGATGTGTTTGGATATGATTAGATATAATTTCATTGAAGATGCAAGAACTAAGTAAAATTATGCAAAATTGACAAGATTAAGCATAAACAGGTAAATAATAAAGCAAAAAGCTAACATAGAGGTACATATTTGGAAATAAGACTCTAAAATGAACCTAATCAGTTACCTATAGGGAAAATGAGGTTAGGGATAATCTACCTATATGGAAAGTGGTTAAACTCTACCTCTAAGTGGCTCATCTTGAGCATTGTCGGTATATGGGCATTGATGGCATATTATATCTAGTTCTATCATTTTTGTGGGTGCAAAATTAACAAGGCAAAATAGTATTAGTGGGATCATGATCTCATCAAAATGGTTTTGGCTTTGCATTTATGATAGCACATAGATCACACCTTACAAAAGGTTCCAAACTCATACATAGCATCCCAAAGTAAGGTCAATAATGATGTAACTTAATGCTTAAACTGGAGTTTTGGGTAGTCATATACCGATCATTTCCAAGATTGATGCTTAAATTGGAGTTCTGGGTAGTCATATACCCATGGCATAGGGTAGGGGTGACCTGCAAACAATGCTAGTTCTAGATGCCCGTTTGCTTGGTGTATAACTTGTCAACATTAGATCGATTGGCTACAGGTCTGCCATAAAGTTTCCAACTTATCACCAGTGAAAATACAAGAACCAAGGCTTAGAATACTAAAAAATGTCTCTCAGAAAGTCTGCAACAGGCAAACTTTTAGTAAGAATTTGCAGACACAATGCTCATAAATTCACATAATCAGCTACATTAAATACGTTCTCTATTAAGTTCAATGTTTTAAGATGAAAAAGAAGAGTTAAATGGTTTTGGTTCGATTTACAATTTTTGTGAAGCTTTTGCACTAAAGTTTCCATAGCCTGATTTTTTTGCTTGTGAAGAAAGACCATGTCAGATAATATCAGCAAAGAACAAAATAAGGAGAGAATTGCTAGATTATGGTCTAACTTGAAAAGAAAAGGTGATGGGAAATGTTATTGTCCCTGCAAAATTTGTAAGGGCTTAAAGACTAGAAGACTTCTAATCAAAACAACTAAGAAACATTGTAGGCAACATGGTCACATTGAAGGGGGACATGATTATCATCCACTGGTAAGTTGTTCATTATATCGTTTTAACAATTTATATACATAAGAAATCACTTGATAATGAGATCATGATCATGGTTTATTTATGTTGATCATTTTTATATAGGTCGAGCACCCCAGGGCACATGATATGGACCAACACAACCTAAAGAATATGGTTTTCAAAGTGGAGGAACACGGAGGTGTGAATATCGAAGCTGAAGATAATGATCCCATGGAAGATGACAATCATGCACCAGAAAACACAATTGAAGATGATGATACAAATACATTGATCCATGACACATTTAGTACTGGCACAACTGATCATGATGATCAGGATGACCTTGATGTTCATGATTTACCTCTTCTTGAGAAGGCATATGAGCCCCTTTACAAAGGCTCCCAAATAACTCTTCTCTCTGCTGTATTGTTGTTGGTGAACTTGAAGGCTATGAATGGTTTATCCAACACAACAATCTCACATATGTTAAGGTGTGTCATACATGTCATTACAGCTAATAAATGGTGAATCATGTACCATTAATATTCTTTATATTAACACCTCAAACTTTTTTTTTGCTATAGATTGATAGGTGATTTTTTCTTACCACCATCAAATATTCTACCTCGCTCATACCGAGAATTATTTGCCATTATGAAAGATATTGGAATGGAGTATCAAACAATAGATGCTTGTCCCAATGATCATATTATATACCATAAACAACATGAATTTGGAATAGAATGCCCTGAATGTCATATCAGTAGATATCGAACAGATCAAACAACAAAAAAGGTGCCTCGCAAGGTTCTTCATTATATTCCCATTATTCCACGTATGCAACAATTATTCAGGTGCACTAGCTTGGCACAATTTATGGATTACCATGCACACAATAGAAGTCAAGATGACATTATTTGAATGCCTGTGGATGGTTCAGCATTTATGGACATAGAGGAAAAGTGGCCACACTTTAAAGAAGAACCTCGAAATCTCAGGCTTTCATTGGTAGCAGACGGTGTCAATCCATTTGGAGAGTTGAGATCTGTTTACTCGATGTGGCCTATTTTTGTTATCAACAATAATATTCCTCCATGGATGTCAATAAAGAGGGAGCACATAATGTTGGCAATGATTGTTCCAGGTATTTTATCATTTAATAGTCATCTACATTTAATTATAAATATTGCAGTAAAATGGTCATAATAATTATGTAATGCTTTTGTTCATTCCACTAGGCAAGTACCAAGTTAAAGATATGAATGTATGTATTGAGCCTCTTATTGACGAGTTGCTGGAGTTATGGAATGGTGTGACCATGTATGACATCTCTAGACCAATAGGACAAAGACAATTTCAATTCCATGCAATGCTTGTATGGACAATATATGATGCCCCAGGGCTAACACATTTTTGTGGTACGTTATAGTGTTCAAGTTGCGCAAGATAATTATAATTATAAAAATTAACAGATTTAATATAATTATACATTATCTTGTAGGTCTTCAAATAAAGGGAAAATTTGCATGTCCGGTTTGTGGTCCAAAGATGAAATCCCGTCATTCAAAAGGTTTAGGAAAGTAGGTGTTTGATGAGTATAGGCACTTCCTTCACAAAAATCATAAGTACCAGAATACTGAAAAACATCTTTTCAATGGGAAAGAAGAGACTACATCAAAGCCATGAAGAATGACTCCTCACTTATGGAATTTGGAATATAATAGAATTAATCATCAAGGTAATGTCATTCCATCTAATGGTTTATGTTTAGAATTTGAATTTTTCTATCGTGTTTTGTTTACTAATGATGTAATTGATGATACTGAAGGTCGTAAAGGCATGGATGACCATCTTTGCAAGGGACTAAAAAGTTACCCCAGACAATTCAGTAGGTTGCCTTACTATGAGCAGCTACAAATTGTGCATTTGTTTGATACAATGCATATTGGAAAGAATATAACAAAGACATTATGGAAAATATTGGATGGAAGGTGTGACAAAGAAAAAATTGTCAAAATTTGTAGTGACATTGTGGAATCCAATAATGCAATGAAAAATGTCATTTAATCAAATATCAATGGAGATCAGATTAATATAAGTCCCCTTCCTTGGTTATTAACGGAGCGACAAAGCAATTCTATACAAAAAGTCATACGAAAAATTCGATTTCCCACAGGATTTGCTGCGAACATAAACAATCTAATATCAAAGAAGAGTGAATTTGGGCCAGGGATGAAAACGCATGATTGGCATACCTTCATTAAGGTAATTCGCATTCTAGTGTATTTACTATATATTTGTATACTGCGCATGTACTTTTCATTGTATTATGTTAGAAAACAATGAAAAGATAATTTTATAATTGTTGTAGTATGTTCTACCTCTTTCTCTCCCAGACCACTTTGACAATAATATCAAGCAAGTCATATATGATCATGGAAAATACATGAGGTAAGTAGTGATGTTTGTTCAATTTGTTGTATAGATATTATATTTTCCATTTGTTTTACTTGTTATGCAATATATTGTATATTATTTTGTAAAGTCTCGTTTATATATTTTTGCGTCTTCAATCTCTTTTAGGTGGTTTTCATCTAAAGAAATCCACAAGGAAGATATAAAATATTGGAAGAAAAAAATCCCTCATCTAATGTGTGAAATGCAAAAGTGTCTACCTTCAACTTTTTTCAATGCACAAGAACACTACCTCATACACCAAGTTGAGGAGATCGAATTGTGTGGACTTGTACACACTAGGTCAATGTGGATGGTTGAGAGGCACTTGAAATTTTTGAAGGCTTTGGTTCGAAAAAGAGCACATCCTGAGGGTTCTATGGTGGAGGGATATATGGTATACCAAACTATGGTGTACATTACTGAATATCTTCCTAAGTTTGCAGCAAAAATCCACATAGATTGCATTTGGGATCCCAACCCCATTAATGAATTCGAAGGGGAGCACTTGATGGGGAAAGGTAGATTGAAGAAAGTGAGAGGTAATTATAAGATGTTATTGTAGTAAATTAATTCTTCATCTTCTAAATAAATCAGTTGTAAGTGTTCTATTAATTATTTGTACAGTTGGTCGGGAGTGGGATGCGCTACATTTGTATATTGCAAATAATCTTGATTGGATGATGGTGTGGATTGAACGATGTCAACATTCTAGTCACACATTAACATGGGATGGTGTCACTTCATTGGTTAAAGAAGCTCATCGTAATGGAGATTCCAATGTTACACAAAGGGAAATTGATTTAGCATATGGTTTAAGAGATCAACAGGTACGTATAATTTTATTAATCAACTGTATGTTTATCAACTCATGATGCAATAATTTTAATATGTTAGACATAGTGTAGGTCAAACACCACAAGGCTATGTGCTGCAATGGTCATAAATTTCACATCAAACAATTGGATGACACAAAGAAAACTTGTGATTCTGGGATAACTACAGTCTTTGAGGTGACCAATATTTCATCTAGAAACAACATACATCCTCAAGAGTCTCAAAATCGATACTTTTGCATTTTGGATGATATACTTGAGTGTGACTTTAATTCCTTCAAATTAGTTCTATTCGTCATCAAATGGTATAGGCTATGACTGAATAAAAATGATCCTGATAGAACTATTATCGAACATGATAATGGATTTACAATGGTCAATACAAGGTCATTTGAACAAGTTGGGGATGAGCCTTATGTTCTTCCAAGTCAATGTGAGCAGGTATTTTACTCAGAGGTTCCACATAAACCGGGTTGGTCATTTGTTGTTAGACATGATCCAAGAGGAAGGACGATAATGTATAATGTGATGGAAGAAGAAGATACTGAAGAAGTAGAAGATGATATAGATGATGATCACGATCGACAGTTAGTCGATGATGTTCCTGACGGAAATGTACATGAAGAAGAAGCTGATGATGATGATGATGTTGCTGCTAATGATGATGGTGATGGTGATGGCGATGGTGATGGTGACGGTGATGGTGATGATGATGACGATGATGAACACAATGACGATGATGACGACGATGATGATGATGATGATGATGATGATGGTCATGATGATGAGTTGGATGAAGAAGAAGATCAATGACATGAATGAAATGTATGAGATGCGATTATTATATTATCTAATTAATATTGATATCTTGATAGAAATTGATTTGACATATATGGTTACATAAATAATTCATATGTTTTGAATTCTAATGCCATTACTTAATTAATTCATGAATCACCTCTAGCTATGTGATAGATGGTGATTTAAAATACATATGTGATGGATTACATGCTTATGATGATACATGTGACATTTTTTGAACTTTGTGTTTATTTATGGAATGTGGACTACTTATTAGCTATGTGATGGATGGTGATTTATGATACGTATGTGATGGATTACATGTTTATGATGATACATATGTGATTCTTATGATGCTCAATTACATATATGATGATACATATGTGATGCTTATGATGCTTATGATATTGCAGTATTTATTGTTTATCAAATTACAAATGTAATGCTTATGATGCTCAATTGTTGGTGTAGGAACCTAAACCCCTTTGATGAGGATCCTGCACAGTCTCATGGATCGACAGGTATAAGTCAATACACCTTATAGAAATAATATATTTTTTAAAAATTACAAGAAAAACAAACTTCCTTAGTTTTTCAAACCTCAACATTAGCAGCAAATCTAATACAGTTATCAACACTTGAGGCCCCAGTTGGACTTACTCAAATTTTAATCTCAACATCAACTTTATGGCCGACTTCTTCATCAATATTACCCTCATTTGCAAAATACCTCTCTCATTACCAACTAACTCTTTCATTTGATGGTGCATAGGTATCACCAAATAGGTATTTGTCAGATGTGTCTTCCTCGAGTGAGGGAAATGTAGAAATAGAAGAGGAAAGTAAGACATATAGTAGATCTCAAATAGGGAGATCAACTAGAGGTCAAAAGATTAGAAGAAAATTCAATAAACACATGGAATTTTTTCTTGCTCAAGGGGGGTCATGTTCTTATGATGATGAGACCAAAGGTGACATTGAGGTGCCCTTGAGGTACAAACATCTACTGAAACAATGTGTACCCAAGGAAGTTCCTCCAATAAACACTAATTTTTGTGTTAATGAGAGGATATATCGCATAGAACCTTCGTCGTTACATGGTTTGGGCCTATTTTTCATGGACAGCATAAAGGTTTGTTACAAAAAAGTTGCTGAATTGATGGAGTTTGTTGGACCTTGTTACAATTATAATGATTGGATGCAGATTGTTTGATATAAAAAAAGTATGCGTAGGTATGCACTGTCAGCCAATTATATACAACAAAAAGATAATGATCAAAGTAAACGAGTGGCTGTATACATTGATGGAAGGCCAAAAGCAACAGGGAATATTGTAGGTTTTATAAATAGTACATGACCTAGGTCAACTAATAAGCAACCCAATTGCATATTTGAGGAACGTGAGGGAAATTGTGTGTTTGTATGTGCGATAAAATCAATAAGTACAGGGGAAGAGCTGCTAATTGATTACAATTTGAATCGTATAGATACAAATAAAGTTACTATCATGGGGGTGGTACGTACTATATATATACCATTTAAGCCAACTTGCAATTAATGAATCCAATAAACCATTGTATTATTAAGTTTTTTTGCTAAGTCTATTGGTTTCATTTCGCTAACGTTTTTATATTTTTTCTTTGTCACAGGGCCACATGGATCTACCACATAGCATAGATAGGGGTGTAGGTCCTAACACTTCTACGGAGCAGCTAAACCTCATTATAATTGTACAAATTAGATAGAAGCAAACTGTTACATTATGATCTTTTCTTGAGTGTTTTGAAGTAATTTTGATAGTGTTAATTATATTCTTGTCACAAACGGATGTTCGGGATAAGGGAAAGGAACTTGCAGTACCTCAACACCTCCATAGGGATGTGGGGTGCTCAATAATGTTATGCGCTGATGACATCACACTTAGCACAAACCCTATAGAATTGGTACAAACGAATATTAGAAAAATTAGCCAAGAGATTGTTGATTTGGCAACCATAAGCCCTCAGACTGATGAGATAACAAAGAGGGTACAACTATTGTTGTGGACAGTGGAAAACTTGCAAGTAAGCAGTAATGAAAGCTTTAATCATAACAAAAGTTCAATAATGGTTTATATTTTTTTCTCTTTTATGTCATTAACTAAAATATGTATGTGTTGTTTTCACAAAAAATTATAAGGGCTCATCATCCTGGTGGCGATGATCAGGGTATTGCGGGTAGTTCAGGTGATGACCATGTTCTATATATGAAAACCACTCCTTTGGACTTATGAACTTGCTTTTTTAATGTTTTATATATTTAATGTATTACTCTTCAGGTGCTGACATGGGTCCGAGGTCGACCCCAACTGTATTGCCGACTGCAATGTTGGCAACACGTAGCATGCAGACATCGTCTATTGAACCGGCTCATGTTGACCCACCCACTGGTGGTAGATCCCTCTTTTTCTCTCTTTCGTTATGTGTTTATTACCCTTGAAGTGTTCTTTCTTGGAGGCATTTCATAGTGGATTCATTTATTGTGGCAGGAGATGCACATGAGGATGTGCCAAAGGCGACTACTGGTGATAACATACCATCATTTCCTGGATCTTCCCGTATTGCTTGTACAGGAACGTTGCAGGCCACATTGGTGATGAGCGACAAAGAATTGATTCCCTTGAAGATATAGAAGGTTCCAGGTACTTTAAAATTATTATTATATATAGTCTAATTGTAATTTACTTACTGATCACTCATTTTGGACTAATGATCCCATGTTTTTTTTGCAGGAAATGATATTTTTATAAAAATCTTAATGACATTACATTGCAGATATTTGGGCCCACCATACGTAAAAGGTGGAACATCATACGTGAACTAACCCTTATCCACTATTTTGATTTCATATCATTGCTAGAATAGTTTTCCTTTTATCCATTTCTTGAACTATATCAAAGGTAGCTTCAATTTCTTTCTAAATCTAACAGGTTTGTTTTTGCTTTAAAGGTGGAATGACCAAGAAAAAAAGTTAAAAGATGAACTCACAAACCGTATGGTAGGGTTGTTTGGAAATGACACATTTGACAAGATTAAGCTCCTGGAAAAAGCTGGCACATATTTAAAGTATGTGAGGGACCAATACAGGACACATTTAGAGAAGAACGTAAAGTATGAGCATCCCCCCATGATTCCAGAGAGGGAGTGGAAGGACCTGATTTTGGATGCAAAGGAGAGAATTGAAAGGAAAAAAGGAAATACACCACCAGATGCCAAAAGAAGGTATGTGATACTATTAAGAATGTGAATATGTACTAATTATTCATTATATTTATATAATCTAACATATTTCAAACTTTTCATAGATTGAGTGGCATGTCAAAGGCAACCAAGGCAAGACAAGAAAAGCATGGGCAACAAAAACTTGGCTCTGGTGGTTATATGAAACTTGCCGCATGAATTGTAAGAATCAGTAAATTAAGTATCACATCAAAATATTTATAAATTGTAAACAATTTTTTTTTGATCAAACAATACAAGCAAAATTCACAATACTAAGCAAAAATGCAATGCTTTGAATTCAATAGAGCGCCCACAGAAGATGACAAGAGAATTGGCTACTAGCAAGGCTATCTAGTCGTGGCTGAACAACTATGAGAATTGAGTGGGCAAACACAAGATTCTGATGCATCTGTCACAATGGTAAATAAGCTAAATGAAAATTATTTCAAATTGAATACTTAACCAATAATCTATTTGATGTTAAGTTTCAACATAAAGTGACTATATTTTTTTTAAATAAGCAAGCAATGATAACACTACGTGTGACATTGGAATGTAGCATGATAATCGTGGAATAGAACTTGTACATGAAGGTCCAGATGTGCATCCTAGTAGTGGAGGTATTCATTTGCTATTCAATTTTTTTTATGTAATTATTAATACAATTAAACATCTTAAATTGAAAATTAGTGTAGTAATTAATGTAACCTTTATTGTTAATATTTTAGAGCATGTAGTCGGTGGTGACCAAGTGGAGCATGATCCGGGTAGACAACATCAGGAACGTGATGTTCCCCAATCAGGTAAAGAGGACCACTATTATTCCTTTAAACAAATTTAATTGCAATTGGTGTATTGATTAATGTAACGTTTCGTATTTCAACTCTAGAGGATCTAGAGGGTGTTTAGCATGTCGAGGTTGAGGCTAGACAAAAATGATGTGGAAGATGATGTGGCCCCATCAGGTAAAGAGTGTAACGGTTGTGTTCTTTAAATTAATGAAATACTTGTAACAATAATAAAAAAAATGTTTTGAATTTAACCCAATTCTTTGTTATTGCAGAGGACCCCCCTTTGGTTCAGCATCCTCGTCCTTTGTATAAGACTAGGCATACATCAAGAGCACGAGAAGAGGGCAGAACATCTGAAGATCGGGGAAATGATGAAAAAGACGATTCTCCACTTAGACTTTACATAGCTTCAAAAAAAAAACAAAGAAAGAAATGATTGTAATCTACCTTATTTGATAATGACTGATTTTTATGTGTTAATGAATGTAATTATGTGCTAATGAATGTTCATGAATGATATGTGTTGATGATTATTGATGAATGTTGCGTGTTAATGAAAGTTAACGAATTTTATGTGTTAATGAACGTTATGTGATAATGAATGAATGTTATATTTTAATAATGGATGAAAGAATGAATGAATGTTAGATGTTAATGGAGAATTTAGAGTGATGTTAGGAGGGGGGGGGAGGGGCCAAATGAGCTTCCACCTTCACATGGTTGGCCCTATTAAGTAGAGAATATTAAACTATTCTCGAAACAAAGCGAAGCTCAATAAGATAACACACTTTTCAATATTTCATTATGTTGCACAGTTAATCCTATTGAATAATGTACGTATATTGAATCTTAATTGCAGGGTCCAACAGAGCCAACACGAACAACACCATGGTGCGACTGCAAAAGTTGTGAATATGCCTCATCATGAATAAAGCTGAATTAGCGCATTCTCTGTAAAATCTCAAATGCTCTATACTTTGGAAGTTATGAAATTTTTATGATCATATCGGTCCCCTGCCTAAAAGATTTTTTCCTTGATTTGTTTGTGATACACATTGAGAGATTTTTGTTTTCCTTTTATTTATGCATGTCTTAACCATTCTCCACATGCTTCCCATTCTTATTTAGATTGTTGTATTTTTACATATGTTGGAATCTGTAGTTCCACGTACATGTTTTCTATGTTCTTTGTAACTGTATGAAAAGGTGTAAAATGTGGGTATAGTCCAAAATCTTGATTACCAACAAGCTATTGTTGTTTAATAGTTCCAGTGTTTGTATTAATTGAAATAGTTTAACCCTTTTAACATGTTTTAATAGTCCCAACATTAATTAGTTCCTTTCTCTTCTTTTTCATCCTTTTGGAAAGAGAATTGGAAATTGTTAGGAATGAACATCTTCCTAGGTGATTTGTTAAAATACAATGGGGAACTCAATCAAATTTTAATTCACTTCATTTTAAGTTATTATCACAATTCATTGAATTATACTTACAAAAGGCTTATATTTCCAAGGTAAAATATCAGTATCTTTCTTGGGTGATATTAGATAGCAGGGTCTCTTGGCTTAGACAAAATCACCCTCTCATTGTAATCAAAGTAGATGCGTAGCAAATCTAGATGCATCAATCGTTAAATCATAAACAAACACAAGCTCAAAAATTGTGTTACCAAGTACGCTTGGAACCTAGCCTGTAACTAACTAGTTCATACTAGATATTGTTTGGGTATGGTATTCAATTCTATTAGAATCTACAAAATAAATATTAACCTAGAAATTAATGTAAGTGATAAAATTTTTAAAATTGTTAAATATAAATGATAATAAAATCAAAATAGCATAACATAGTTGATTTCATAAGAGAGAAAATGAAAAAGTTCACAATATCTTCACTTGATATCCAAGATTTTTAATCCATGAGGATGAAGATGAGGATGAGATAGAAAACCAAAAGACAAGGAATTGTTTATCCAAGTTTCCAAATTTTTGAGGATAAGTAAAAAAACATAATCCTATGAAAGAAGGAGAATGTGCAAGTCATTATCTCAAGTTAAAAGAAATTACTTAAGTAAACTAAACAAACAAATGCAATATCATACTTACAATAAAACATATCCACTTGGTGAATAAAATGGTACATTGGCACACCCCCTTAAGTGCAATTGAGGTAAGAAGAAATGGGTCACAAGGTTAGGTATCCATGTAAAATATGAAATAACCCCAAATTATAAAGAGAGTGTACCCTCTTGAAGTAGAGACTAGAAAATCCATAGGACAAAACTCCATCCCAAGTGACATGTGTGAAGGATAATATAGACCCATCCCATCCCCTAAAGTTGGTGCCTCCACAAAGAAGAGAAAAAAGCAATGCAAAATGTTGAATGGTGAATGTTGTAGTAGGTTCATTTGCAACAAATGATGCACCTTCCTTTCACAGTATGGAAATCTTGAGTTGTCAAATTGTTGAATTCCCATTCAAGTGGAATGTAGAAAGGAATTCAGATGTATGGTTTTTGAAGCGACTCATGTGTCTTGATGTTGATGTTAAGCTATGATTGTTCCATAGAAGATTCAGGGACTACAATCATTGAAGTGTGAGACCTTAATTAATGTGAAATAGAATGTGTCATGTTGCATGATATGGTGGGGATAGAACAAGTGAATTTACAAATATTCTCAATTGTTTCATCAATATTTGAAAGGTGAGAGTCCACAAACAGATGTGAAATGTTTAAGTAGGCCTCCCAATGAAGTGGATCTCATAGACACGAAGAATCCTATATAGAGAATCATTGAGAGCCCTTGAAGAAGAATATTTGAACTTTGATGAAGCAATACATGATGGAGGGATATCTTGCAAGAGGAAATCAAAGTGATTATGGAGTCATCTAGATCTGAAATGTGGTCTACTTTTCAAAAAAGTAAAGATGCTTGATAGGAATGTGTCCTAGTGGGGTGAATATAGAAGACATATAATCCTATTGCAAAGAATCATGGAAAGTTCTAGAAGAAGCAACTTTTAATTCTGAAGTAGCAATGTGTATAAGAGATGTTCTCATTTGTAGATGGAGTATCAAGAGGAGGATCACTAGTCCATGGACCATGTCATTGTTGTTAAATACCTATGCTTTTGTTCATAGTCACTTGGTGTAGGAATGAATTCAATGAGATAGGGTAGGAGATCCTACATAATGTAATTTTTCACTATCCCTTGTTTCAAGTACAAATGGTTCTCTTAATTTATCTTGACAATAGAATGTCAGAATTTAATACCATAATCCATGATGAAAACTGCCAAAAATGGAAATTTATCTTAGTTCCCAATTACAAAATGCTTTTGTATAGGCCTCTCAAAGATTAAGTACATCAAATTGAGACTTTATAAATTGAGTGTATGCATTAGCAATCGCCCAAATTGTTCAATGGTCTCCAAACCTTGTCAATTTTTTTTTTTTATTTTAACTCAAATATGTATGGTATAGGCATATCATTGGTTGTGTGATTTTTTTTTTCCTTAAATGCTTCTACAACCAAAAGAGACAAGTTTTAGATAAAATGGGGTCTTATGGGCCTTTTTGACACAATGGTAGGTTCTTTAGACCTGAAAATGCCCCAAAAACTAGTCGATTGCCTTAAGTTACAAACAAATCCTTGTTTGTGAGCATGCTTCTTGATCTCCAATTTTGGTGGAATGAAAGATAATATTGAATTTCTCAATCCTTTTGGATGCTTTGAAACCACCAAAAAAAGCTACTTTGATCATTGAAATGTTGTAGTGACTTGGATAAAAAAAGAAAACTAAGTCTAAACTTTAGAAGTTAGTTTTTTCTTGTCAAATTGTTTTCAATTTTCAAATCATCCAAGGATGCAAGAGGAGTATATTTTGTTATTGAGTAGGAGAAAAAGTGACACCAAGCAAACATGCCCTAATCTCACTTTCAACCACACACTTGTGGAATACGAAAGAGCCTAGAGGTATCACACAATTGGCTACTTCTTCTTGTGAAAGAGAGAGCCACGGGCTACCTATTAGGATTTCTATTCCTTCGTTGAAATTGAAAGATAAAATGATGCAAGTTCAATCCCTAACCCCAAAGTGCAAGTATGAACTAATAACAAGATTGCAGAATTGAACTTAAACAATGGAAGGCTGTAAACACAAGGACAAGACAAGAATGAAAATGCATACCCAGAGTTAAAATCTGACTGAAAATGTTCGGGACGGGGGCGCGGGCGCCACTGTCCTGATTCTGCCCCTGAAACTGCTCCAGAAACTGCTGTTTTGCACTCTGGAAAAAGCTGTCAAAAATGCTGAAAATGTTGTCTGACAGAAGGACCAGGGCGCCCAGCGCCCCTGTCTTAGGGACCAGGGCACCCAACGCCCCTGTCCTAGTAGGACCAGGGCGCCCCACGCCCCTGTCCTGGTCTTTTACTCTGAAATTTGGTGGGAAGGTCTGTCTTAGTCTGCTTCTTCCGGATCTATAACTTGCGGCGTCGTCCGAATCCTGAAATCTACACTTATATCTGAAACGGTGTTTTGAGCGGCTATATAGGGTTTTGCCTTAGTCAAACCCCCACTTCGGTGATTTCCACCTCCACGAATAGCCAAGTTGTATTGTAAAATGTATTGTGTGTGCAGACCTAGTGTGTGTTCAAGGTCCTAAAATGCAAGCAAGCAAACTAGAGCAACCTAGAAAGTAAACCCTAATTGCTTGTAAATGATAATGTAAATGCTCTAAATCAAGATGCAAAGTGATCTAAAGCATGAATAAAGGATATATTGAAGCTTATGCAAAGACATGAAAACAACATAAAATCATACCCAACCCTCAAGGGAGGAGTACAAGCCAATCTTCAGTCGGTAATCTCCTATTGTTCTTCAATGTCTTCCAAGCCCTAAATGGATGAATGAAATTGATAAATGCTTGATAGAAGGATGTTGAATGTTGTTGAAGTCTTCAAAGATCTGCTCTTTCGCTGCATATGAGGTTCCTGAAAACAAAAATCGGATCCTTTCAAATGAAGAAAGAGAGCTCTTATGTAGGAAACCCTAGGTCGTAATTTCATCTTTTGGCCGACCTAGAGATTGAATATCCCGCCAATTTCTTAGGGTTAAGCTTTATTTTGTGATTGGATTGTGCTCCTAAAATTTTGAGAAAAATGTCCGGGACCATGTGCACTCTGGGCGCCATGGTCCCGACAACTTTTCACCAAATTTTCAGGGCCGTCGGATATGATGATTTTAGAGAGAATCCCGAAGTTACAGGTGATTTCGAGATGTTTTGACCCCCGAAATCAAGCCCCCAAGTTCAAAATAGGACCTAATTAGGGTTTTTGATTAAATGATGTATAGGAGGAATAAAATGAAAAGGGCACACTTTAATGAAAGGGCTCAACTTTATGATGTGGGAGATGATAAAATAGAACCTTAGACCTAATTAATTTGATTAATTAAGTGCTAAAGGGGAAATGCAATGCAAAATGCAAAATGCGCCAAGGCAGGTGCTAAACTAGGTGTGAAATTGTACCACCCTAGCAAGTGCATACAATTTACGATGCTACATTTAGCCCCCACTTTAGCAGTCATATGAACACTACGTGCATATGCAAGCTAAAGAACAGAAAAGTAAACATTATTTGAAAAAGGATATATCCATAAGTCTGTCGAACGAAGCCCCCAGCGGTATCTGCAGTACACAGTTAGGAACCGCACCCTACAAAACACATGTTAGATCACAAAATCACCTAATGCTTACTAAGGAAGGTGATGAAAATTCGAGGGTAGCTATATGCCCCTCCCTGTTTCGGCTTGCTAATTTTAGTGAGTTGATACAGGGTATCATGTTTACCACTTCGAATTGTTAAAGAATATTGATGACAAATGCTCACAAGAAGATTTGATATGAGATCAAAAACTAATGGAGAATCATTTGGTAAGAAAGAGGACTAAATCTCAATTCCAACACAACAAAGAGTGTGAGGATTCGAGAGTTCTCTAACACAAGATGAAGGATGTAAATGGAAACAAAATGCAAAGAGAAGAAAAGAAAGGGAAAAAGCATGAATACACACATTGGTGATCCATGAGAAGAGAGAGAAAACATGGACTTCTCGCCCCTAGATCTTGTCTAGGTGATCCATGGGAAAAGGACATGGAAAACTAGCCCCTAGAGTCTGTCTAGGTGATCCATGTAAGGGAGGAGAGTGAGAAAGTCTAGCCTTATGCCACTAGTTCCACTCAACCTCGTGCATGTGTGTGTAAGGGAGGTTAGAAGCACCTCATAGGAGTCTATGCCCGAGTATGCTACAACCTGTATATGTATAGTACAAAAACGTGACATCTCACTTCTAAGAGTCTGTGCTCTGGTTCCGAGAATGACCCATTGCTCAAAAAGTGTAATGTTTATGTCATAAGCAAAGTAGAACAAGGATACCTACCTTCATCACAAAAGAAGATACCCCAAAAATGCAACAATGTCATAGATCCAAGCAAGAGAGTTTTGCACTCTTTAAGAAAGGATAAGATAGTTGGAAAGGGATATCTTGTAGTATGTGTAAAGGAGATCCTAAAAGGAGAAGAGATCTTTGTATAAAAGACACCTATCCCCAAGAGGAACTGTCTTTGACAAATATAACATCTTCTAGAATAAGACAAAGAAGAGAATAAGAATGCAATACTTCCTTCTTTTGCAAGGTGAAAGTGATTCTTAATGAAGGATGACACTCTTTTTAACCTAATTGGGAGAGTGAATTCATTATGGATGTATTTTACCAAGTGCAAAAGAGGTTGTAGTCAAGGACTTGCCCCTCTTGTAAGAGAGAATCCTTGAACAAACAACAACAAATGCATACAAGGAATAACATCAAGTAATAAAGTTCACACCATCTACAAAATAGGAAAAAGTGGATCCTTAGATAAAAATAAGGAAAGATCATTGCCTCCCAAGGATAAGGACAATGAGAAGGACTTACACAATCTTCTAGGGAGAGATTTGGACATAAGCAAAAGAAGAGATGTATGAAATCACTCTTGTCCCCATAGGAACAAGAAAATTAGGCTATTATGTTGCTTCAAAAAATATGATTGCACTTGAAATTGTACCATCATGAATGACAATGAGCCCCCAGTAAATGAGCTACCAATGTCACATAATGATGAGCAACATAATAGCCATTAATGTTATTTAAAAACATGATAGACTAAATGAGGTATTTGAATATGACATGTTAAATGCTCAACTATAAGTGAGATCAAAAACATGTATAAAATGATAAAAATTGAAGAAGAAAAGTCACATGAAATCTTAGAAGAGGGATGAGTGTAATTTATTAGAGCCTTATCCCTGGAGGAAAGGACTTTATGATGAATAGGAGATAAGGATTCATAAGTGGATTTAGAAATTTGAGGGGAGTCATAAAGAGATTTGTTCATCGCCAAGATTTCCTTATGAGGGGAATGAGAGTTGACAGAAGTAGAAGATGATTTAGTTGAAGTGAGATCATCATCACTACTAAATATAGCATTTACATTGAGAGATGGTCTTTTAGATGCTTTGGTACGTTTGCAAGGATTATAGCCGAGTCCAAAGGCATAATTGTGAAAATTAGTCTCTAGAGGAACCTTCATCCCTTGTTCATGAGCGCCACAACCATTTCCATGATACCCATGCTTAGAAAAATTGCGAAAACCATGACCATAATGATCAGCCATTTCAGAAAGAGAAGGTGGTTTTTCATAAGACAAAGAATCAAACTCTTCATAATTAGAGGTGTGAGGAGAAGAAGTTTGAGAAGCGGCCACAAAATTATTACTCATAGGTTCAAGTAAGATTGACTGATTTTTAGCTTCTTCCTTCTCTTTAACTTTAAGCGCTCTAGGAGGAACCCTATACTCACCTACAAAGGTGGGATTAAAGTCAAGAGATCCCCAATCTTCTTCTGCGAGAACCTTCTCAGGATCAAAAGCCTTTTCATGTGTAGATTCAAGTTGAGAAGAATTTTCTTCAGGAACTTCAGACTTATCCAAAGAATTTTGATTATCAGAGGGTGATGATTCATCCATAGGTATCTTGTTTAAAGAGTCATCATTAGAAGAGGAAGATTTAGAAGAACTCCCTTTGGAAGTAGATGTTTGCAAACAAGCCTGAAGATTAGTATCACCTATCAAGGTATATGTCTTATTGTTATAAATAAATTTAACTTGTCTATGCAATGTAGAGGGGATAGCTTGCATACTGTGAATCCAAGGCCTCCCTAATAACAAGTTTTATGTTAGATTTCCCGACATAACATGGATAGGAGTAGGCAAAGTAATGGGTCCCACTGTGATGGGTAAGGTGATAATACCTAATGAAGACTTAGCCACATTATCAAAGCCTCGAATGGGACGAGAGTCAGGCTCAATAAGGGATGTATCCACATTCATCTTATGCAATAGATTAATGCTACACACATTAAGGCCAGAGCCATTATCTACTAGTGTTCGTCTTATAGCAGTGTCATTTATGATAACCACAATCATCAAGGGATCATATTGTTGTTGAATTTCACTAGTAGGCAACTCATCTTGGGTAAACACAATTTGAGCTTTAGGTTTCATCATAGAGTTAACCAAAGACACTATATTACTAGATGTATTAGGTGGAGGAACACTCAAATCTTTCAAGGCATCTTGTAACATTCCATGATGAACGGAAGAAGTTTGGATCAAATCCCAAAGGGATATCTTAGCCGGAGTAGTTTTAAGTTGTTCTATGAGATCATAGTCCTTACTAAGCATTTGTGAAATACGAGGAGCTTGAGGAAGAATAGGTTGGGAAGGAGGAAGCGAAGTGGGGATAACTGGAGGAGGATTAGGTTGCGTATTGTTTCTTGTGTTATAGGTATGGGCAACCGCATGATAACTCTCTCTAGTTAGTTGCTTAGCATACTCATAAGGGCTCTTAGTAGAATAACCTCCTTGCACAATAATAATAGGTTTCCTAGGCATGCAAAAAGAATCATTAGCATAACCACCTTGAACCACTAAGATAGGCTTATTTAAAGGTTGAGAATTTTGAGAAGGACAAGCACCTTGGACAGTGAAGAGAGGTTTGTTAGGTGTCTCATTCACATGTATCAAATTGATTGAGGATGGTTTAGAGGAATGAACAAAAGTGTTGGAAGAATTATTGATAGTCTTCTCTTGCACTAAAATCTTATCATGGATCAAATCAATTTTAGGAGAGAGACAAGGGATAGGCATTGATGTTCTAGTAGGAAGAGTAATACTAGGAAAGGTCATATCATCCTTTATCATCATAGGATATACATGGGGAATAAACTCTCTAGGAGAAGGATCAACACTACTCTCTAAAGTCTCACTTTTGAGAGGGAGATCTTTGAGAGAAATGTTAACCATCTTGCTTTGAACTAGGGTTTCCTTATGAGTAGAACCAAGTTGAGGAGAGGGAGATGCTTTATTTTTAGAGGGAGAATAATTGAGATTCAAGGAAGGGGAGAAACTATCAAGGGAGTTTCCAATCTTTATTTCATCCCCTTTGGCTAGGGGTAGAAAATAATCTATACCTTCTTCTAATGGTTCATCCCAAATAGTGAGGTTGTTGAAAGGAATGTTTGAAGTATTGTCAATTTCGGGAGAGGAGATAACATTGTTTATTAATTCCTCATCCTTAGGAGGGAGAGCATCAATAGATGTGTTAAACTCATCCTCTTTCCTCAAAATATGTTCAATATGATCTTTAGGGGAGAGAGAATTAAGGAAATTGCTTATTAGTTCATCTTCTTTCTCTAAGGGATGCTTATGAGTAAGACAAACTTTAGGAGAAGGGTAAGCATTTATCATTAATTCATCATCTCTAGTGGGAATTTTGTTGGAAAAGAAAATGCCATCACTAGGAAATGTAGGGATAATGTCATCTTCTTGCACAAAAGGATCCTCATGAAGGGAGCATTTTTTAGGAGCCACAAAGTCATCAAGGGCATCATCTAACAAAGCATGATCATATCTATTAAAAGGTTTATCTTTTGATTCAAAAGGAGATATCTCTTCATAGAGGGGATCATTGAAAACAACCATGTTACTAGATTTAGTGGAAGAGTTGATAGGAATGTACCCTTGAGAGGACTCATTCGACTTATCATTCTCATCACAACGAAATGGCATAGTAACAATGTTTATGAGTTTTTGGTAAAATGAAGGTTTGGTATATTTAGGTTTCAAAAATTCATCTAAAGCTTCATCTAACTCATAATCATCACAAATATGAACATCTTGCAAATAAAAATCTGACATTTTGAAATTGCATAAAATTTAAACACACAATGCAAAGAAACACACTTTTTTTTTTCTTTTTAATGAAAATGAAATGAAAACACACTAAATCTAGATCTAGATCTAACAAATGCAATGCAAGAGGAAGCAATGATAGATTCACGTTGGGTTCACCAAAATGTGTAGGGGAAAAAGTGACACCAAGCAAACATGCCCTAATCTCACTTTCAACCACACACTTGTGGAATACGAAAGAGCCTAGAGGTATCACACAATTGGCTACTTCTTCTTGTGAAAGAGAGAGCCACGGGCTACCTATTAGGATTTCTATTCCTTCGTTGAAATTGAAAGATAAAATGATGCAAGTTCAATCCCTAACCCCAAAGTGCAAGTATGAACTAATAACAAGATTGCAGAATTGAACTTAAACAATGGAAGGCTGTAAACACAAGGACAAGACAAGAATGAAAATGTGTACCCGGAGTTAAAATCTAATTGAAAATGTTCGGGACGGGAGCGCGGGCGCCACTGTCCTGATTTTGCCCCTGAAACTGCTCCGGAAACTACTGTTTTGGACTCTGGAAAAAGCTGTCAAAAATGCTGAAAATGCTGTCTAACAGAAGGACCAGGGTGCCCAGCGCCCCTATCCTAGCAGGACAAGGGCGCCCCACACCCCTGTCCTGGTATTTTACTCTGAAATTTGGTGGGAAGGTCTGTCTTAGTCTGCTTCTTCCGGATCTATAACTTGCGGTGTCGTCCGAATCCCGAAATCTGCACTTATATCTGAAAAGGTGTTTTGGGCAGCTATATAGGGTTTTGCCTTAGTCAAACCCCCGCTTCGGTGATTTCCACCTCCACGAATAGCCAAGTTGTATTGTAAAATGTATTGTGTGTGCAGACCTAGTGTGTGTGCAAGGTCCTAAAATGAAAGCAAGCAAACTAGAGCAACCTAGAAAGTAAACCCTAATTGCTTGTAAATGATAATGTAAATGCTCTAAATCAAGATGCAAAGTGATCTAAAGCATGAATAAAGGATATATTGAAGCTTATGCAAAGACATGAAAACAACATGAAATCATACCCAACCCTCAAGGGAGGAGTACAAGCCAATCTTCAGTCGGTAATCTCCTATTGTTCTTCAATGTCTTCCAAGCCCTAAATGGATGAATGAAATTGATAAATGCTTGATAGAAGGATGTTGAATGTTGTTGAAGTCTTCAAAGATCTGCTCTTTCGCTGCATATGAGGTTCCTGAAAACAAAAATCGGATCCTTTCAAATGAAGAAAGAGAGCTCTTATGTAGGAAACCCTAGGTCGTAATTTCATCTTTTGGCCGACCTAGAGATTGAATATCCTGCCAATTTCTTGGGGTTAAGCTTTATTTTGTGATTGGATTGTGCTCCTAAAATTTTGAGAAAAATGTCCGGGACCATGTGCACTCCGGGCGCCACGGTCCCGACAACTTTTCACCAAATTTTCAGGGCCATCGGATATGATGATTTTAGAGAGAATCTCGAAGTTACAGGTGATTTCGAGATGTTTTGACCCCCGAAATCAAGCCCCCAAGTTCAAAATAGGACCTAATTAGGGTTTTTGATTAAATGATGTATAGGAGGAATAAAATGAAAAAGGCACACTTTAATGAAAGGGCTCAACTTTATGATATGGGAGATGATAAAATAGAACCTTAGACCTAATTAATTTAATTAATTAAGTGCTAAAGGGAAAATGCAATGCAAAATGCAAAATGTGCCAAGGCAGGTGCTAAACTAGGTGTGAAATTGTACCACCCTAGCAAGTGCATACAATTTACGACGCTACATTTAGCCCCCACTTTAGCGGTCATATGAACACTACGTGCATATGCAAGATAAAGTACAGAAAAGTAAACATTATTTGAAAAAGGATATATCCATAAGTCTGTCGAACGAAGCCCCCAGCAGTATCTGTAGTACACAGTTAGGAACCGCACCCTACAAAACACATGTTATATCACAAAATCACCTAATGCTTACTAAGGAAGGTGATGAAAATTCGAGGGTAGCAAGTGCATACAATTTATGACGCTACAGTTATGACAAGATAAAAACAAAACTTAGAATCTTTTGAAACCATTGAAACATGGGGACCCCTTCCCCCCCTCCAAAATCCCTATTTTTTCAGGATGCAATACTTAGGGGAAACATCCCCTTGCCGCACCACTTAGGGACGTCCTAGGGACTCCAAGGAGTCTCTTGACCATCTTGAGGATGCCTATGAGTCTACCATGGCCCCCAATTAGAAACTCCAATTCTAAACAAAAATGGTGAAATTATTGTGAAAATGTCATCCGTATTATTTAAGGTTTGGCAATGCCCCCTAACCTTGATGGGGGCTCTGCCCCAAACCCCCCACAAGGGGCACTACCCATTGACCCCAAACCTCTACCCACCATTCTTATTGTTAATGCAATCATTTCCAGTTTTTTTATGTTGACTATTTTAAACACTTAGTATGCCAAAGTTTCATCTGCAATTCTACCACCATTGTTAATGTTCAAATTTCAATGCAATCATTGACATATTTTTAATGTTTATTGTAAAATTTACATATTGTGGCAAAGTTTTATTTACAGTTGTTATACTTATTCTATACACATCCTTTTATAATTAATTTTTTAAGTTGTATATATATTTGCATCCCACCCCACCCCCTTCGTCATCCCCCTGTCATCCCCAAACTTAAGCCCTTGGTATGTTAAGATATGAAAGCTCACAATAGTTTTATTTGATATGTTAATCGAGGAAAAACCTACAATATATAGCTCCCAAGATTTCAAATCCATGAGGATCATGAAGAGGTAGAAAACCAAAAAAAGAAATTGCTTATCCAAGTTTCCAAATTTGTGACAAGGAAAAAGTAGAATCTCAATCAAAGAAGGAGAATGTGCAACTCATTATCTTATTCTACCTAAGTAAAAATATTACCTAATTAAGCTTTTTAATAGTGGAATATCACACTTAGGATAAAACATATCCAAGGTAAATAAAATATTACATTGATAGGCTTCTTTGGTTGCTCTAAAAGTGGTGCCTTATGAATTATGTTCTTGGATACTAAAGTTTCCAAATTCTAGACACTCTTGATAGCTTCTCGTAGAGATTGTGATTCAAAGGCTTTAACCAAACCTTTCAATGGTTTCTGTTGATGTGTTTTTTATGCACTATGCAACACAAAATAAAATAATAAGTATTCTACCCTCTCTTGAACAAAATCCTCCCAAGTGCTAAACTACGTGATCAAATGGGATGACTCCAAGATTCCAATAGTCAGGTCTTGACTTTATATTGCAGATAGATTCAATGATTGTGATGTGATATTTGCTGGAATCACAAGGGGGACTTACGTTGCTTGGGTCAAGACCTATCCATTCTCATGTTTCATGATTGATTTACACTCCATGATTTAGGTCATCCTTGAGCAACATCTTGACTTAGCCAAATTTTATTTTTTGTACCCTAATTATTTAATTTTGATCCCTTACTAGCATTGCCTTAGGTTTTATTGGAATTATTGCTTCTCTAGCATGGGCACATTTCTAGGGTTCATTCGCACAAATTGCTCTTGATGATCAAGCTAGTATCATGACCATGACTTAAACAAAATTTTAACTTAGTCAAATTATCTCCTCAAAACTTCTATGAGTTCATTGCCTTCATTCTTCATCATTTGGATGTCTTTTGTCATTGGAAGGGAATTCTTGACCACCATACCTCAATCTTGACCTATGCTACCCTAAAACCCTAGAACCTAGTCATGTTTACAATTGAGATCTTGGTGACTCAGCTTAATCATGCAGGTCTCATCTAACTCCGACTCCAACACTTAAAAAAATCAACCCTAGCAACCAAGTACTTTGGGAAATATCTTCCAACTTGACAACATGGGTAATGATGGAGGAATGGAAGGTGTGACCTATAGAGGTGAGAGAGAGAGAGAGGGTGAGAGGAAGAGATAATGACCTAGAGAGGGTAGAGAAAGAGAAGTAGAGAGGGAGAGAAGAAGAGAGGGATGGAGAAAAAGACATAGAGAGGAGAGAGAGAAGAGAGATAGTAGAGAGGGATAGAGAAGAGAGATAGAAGAGAGATACCAATGTCAATCTTTTTCTATAAAAATTTTTTTTCTGAAAAATTAGCCTATCGTCGGAATTCCGACGATAGGCCGAGATCACGACGGTATTCTTTTGGGGTATGAGCATCCATGGTGGTTTTTGGAAAGGTTGGAGGTGATGTCATAATTGCGACGACCACAAGGATAGTCGGAACTTCTGACACAAATTTTTCGACGGCTTTTTTTGTCGGTAGTGCGATGAAATTGTGTCGGAATCCCGACGATTTGCCATTGAAATTTTGACCCGAATGTACTAGTGACCCCACACTCCAAAAGCCAAAATCAATTGTATTATTCAGCAACAACTATAGTTACAATACAATGCAGAGAGGTAATGCTCTTCAGGAGTAGCTACAATAGAGATTTCGAGAATAATTCTAGCAGCATAACAACGCCTTCAACCTGTCAAATACAAAACCACTAAGGCATCAACATATTTATAGATCTCATCACAAAGAGGTATGTGCTTATGGTTACCAAAACCAACTTCAAATCCCAAGAGGTGAGTTGTGTCACAAGCAACACCTTGCTAATCCAATGACATGTTGCATATAGCAACTTCCGAAGCAACAACACATATCTCTTTCATAATGGTCATCTTGCCAAACATAATGTAAGTACAACATAGAAGTTACCATGACCAAATAGGTTCCTTCCTTACCTCACACCACTTGTCAAAAGTGAACTCAAAACATAGATACAAACTACCAAAATATAACTCTCCACGACTCTTCCACCAGACTAGAAACCGCCATAGTAAAAATAGAAATTTTTGTCATGATATCAACATAGAAACTTATGAAATGAGTTCCCCAAAAAATTCGGACTTCCAAAGTGGAATGAAAAATAAAACAAATAATTATATTAGCATGTTTGGACTCTAAGGTTGAGACACCCGAATCCCAACATTCTCCCACTTGTCGAAGACCTATCAAGAATCAAAACACTCTGCCAATTGCTCAAGGCCCCGAGGCTCATAGAACTGGCACACCATCTTGTAGCGTCCTAAAATTGCGACACTTGCAATTTCGACCGCATTTCGGTCTTCACGATGGCGACGCAACACACAACCTGAATGGAGACCCTGAAACTTGCTCACGACACTAAAAACTGCATTTTTCAAGCACCCTGGCCTGAACCTCCTTGCACCCTGCTGTCCTGGGAGGTGGGACCAGAGTGCCCAGCGCCCTAGTCCCTGGGCCTATTTTGGGCCCGGTCTCCTAAGGGGTCTTGGGTCTTTTTGTTTGCAAATTGGAAATTACATTCCCTGGTCGACCTAAGGTCGGGAAAATCAGTCTTTTAACCCTAATGGGCAAGTATATAAACTACATTTTCCTCTCTCATTTGGGTAGATGGAAAAAAGGCGAAAGCAAGATTCAAAGATTCAAACATTCAAGCATTCAAGCATTCAAGAATTCCTTCTAAGTCTCCATTCAACGCTAAGTGTTGCATTCAAGTCAAGGATTCAACCATTGAAGAGGAGATCACTTACTACATGCTACATACAACATACAACAAACAACAACATCTATACCTTCGCACATAAGGATACAAACATCCTTACAAGAAGGTATTAGTACTTGTTTTACATTACAGACATTTACATTTACAACAATTTCTCATTTCTTGGTTAATTCCAAAACTGAGGTTTGACCTAAAGGCAAACCCCTAATCCCTAACCCCCCAATCGTCTTCACTTTTCTATGTGTAGGTTGCAGGTACGCGGCTGAAATTGAAGATCTAGAATCCTTGTGCAAAGACGAACAGATCCCCCTTCGTTTCGTGGATTTTTTGGAGGACCGTGGCGCCGGGCACCATCGTCCCGACAACTTTTGCTCAAATTTGTAGGACAGCACCGTATCGACATTTTACTGCTAATTCCAGGTCCGCAGCTTCATCCTATATCCCTATCTCAGTTTATAAGCGAATCTTTGTCACTTTCTATGCATTCCTAGCTTAATTCTCTTATCAACATTCTTTACAAAAGAGGGTAGCCTTGCTTTCTTAACCCTTGAAACGCATTTAGCATTGAATCTTGCATTGTGTGGGATTGGATCTTGTGGGTTTCAACCCCTCTTTTGAATGTAAAGTCTCTCCCCTAAGTGAAAACCATCAACCCTAGCGAGCCTCCCTTCTCTCTCCTCGGAGTTGGAAGAGGGGAGAGCAACTAGGGTTCGATTGCGATTTTCCGCTTTACATTTTGGTGAACCCAACGTGAACATCCTTTCTGATTATTCATGCTTAGATCTGAAAATTGATTCCTTGATTACATTTCCATGTTTGATCTTTTGCAAAATTTTAGAGGTGATTGCATAAAAACCCTAAATTTTCTTTTTGAAAATTGAACTTGTGAAATATTTAATTGTTAATGCTTGTTTCAGATCTGCCCTTCTATTACAAATTATCAATTCATATCTGTGCTTTAATTTTGAAAATTAAGTGGTTAAGTGTCAAAACCCTAATTTTTGAAACCCTCTTGATTCAACCTTTGTCCGACAATTTGACTGATCAAAACATCTCCAAATCAGCTGTAACTTTGGATTCCGCAATAAAATCACAATATCTTTCATCCCTAAAAATTTGGAAAAAAGTTGCGAGGACCGTGTGCACTCCGAGCGCCATCGTCCCCGACATTTTTTCCGAAATTTCGGGAGCTAGATCTTACTGTATTTTCCTGCTAAAATCCAGAATTTTGGCTGATTTTATCAATTATAACACTTTCAAAATTACAGTCAAAGTTGGTCTTGTGATTGCTTGGTTTAGGGCTTCTAATTATTCAAAAATCATCGAAACTAAAATTCATGTCAAAATTGTGTTTCTTACTGTCCTAAATTTGAAAAGTGTGTTTGCATTCATTCGAAATTTCAGTGCTTTATTCAAATTCTTGCAATTTGTGACTTTTGAAATTAAGTGCTTAATTACAACAACTTTGATTTCCGCCTTCAAAATTGAATTTCGCGTGAAATTGAGTCAATTTTTAAATTTCAAAACTTGCATTGCTTTTGACATTCCCTCTAAAATCATAAAATTCAAAATTTCAGTTTCCCTCTCTTTTTCAAAATTCAAATTTTGCATTTTTCGACAATCTTGATAGGGTTCAATTTTGAATTTGCAACTTTAATTTGGCCTATCTACAGATCGTAAAATCACTCAATTTTTTCAGATTAGCTTTAAAATCATCATACCTTTCATCCCTGCAAATTTCGAAAAAAGTTGCAAGGACTGTGTTGCACTCCGAGCGCCACAGTCCCGGACATTTTTTTCGAAATTTCGGGAGACTGTCGTGATTGCATTTAACAGCTTAAATCCAGAAGATTGGCTGATTTTACTGAAAATTTCTACCTCTAAATTCAAAATCTTCTCTCTCTTTCTAGTGCATGAGTTTTACAACAATAAGCCCTACTTCCACTATTCCCGTTAGACGAAGTCGTAGAATTAAGTCTTTCCGAGGTTTAACTACCAAGGAGATGGAACCTAATTTGAATAGCCTTTTTAACGAAGACATGGGTAATTCCTCTAATCCTCCTAATGATGAAGAAGCTCTCCATGAGGTTTCTGTAGAACAACTTTCGAAATTGGATAACCAATTTGACGATTTTCACCAATGGATGTCTCATGAATATCCCGATAGTCAAGCTCTTCCTGTAATTGAGGGTCTAAAACATATGCTTCAAAGTGATAAGAATGGAATTGATATTTTGCGTGGTATTTCACACGTTGTGAATTCGAATGTGATGCCTATGAAGAGTTGTGCCAAATCTTTAGGTTATACACAACCTCCTACACAAGTCAATCATTCTATTCCTTTGACAACTTCTATTGCTAGCATACCTACCTTTACATCAAACATAATGGCTACTTCTATACAAGACATTCCTCCTATGGTTACGAGCCATGGGGGCAATCCTTCCTCTTCAATTAACCCTATTCCTTCATTTAATCCGACTTCTTCATTCATTCCTTCAATGAGTGTCCCTATTACATCTCCACAAATGAACATGACGCAAAGGGGCAATTCATTTAATCATTCCATTCCTCCTTGTAGTGTTCCTCTTGTCCAATCATCTCCTATGACTAATTATCATAGGGTCCTACCACGTTACTCTTTACCTTCTTTCAATAACATAACACCTCCATCTCAATCTAACACACCTAATATGAATTCTTCGACTGAAGCGACCATTAACAATCTTGCACAAACTATCTCTTCTTTATAGCAACAAATTGCCTCTATGAATCAATCTAAGTTTAGTGTGCCCACATTTGATGTTGCGAGCCCACTTTCTCTTGACATTGTGCGAGCTATCCCTCCTAAACATGTTGAAATCCCGCATTTGGAGCTTTATAATGGTAAAGGTGATCCTCTAACACATGTTAAGACTTTTCAAACAATATGTACCGATTTTGCTTATGACCAAAGGTTGCTTGCAAAACTATTTACTAGAACATTAAGAGACAAAGCCCTACAATGGTATTGCTCATTGCCTTCTTATTCTATTACTTCTTTCGAACAACTTGCAAATGCTTTCATTCAACAATTTCAAAACAATATAAGTCCTAAAGTTACTTTGATTGATTTAATGCATTGTAAACAAGGTGTTAAAGAAAAAGTGGCTGATTTCATTGGTAGATATAAGCATTTGTATGCTCAAATTTCTTTTCCAGTGCCTGACAATGATATTCAAAGAATCTTTATTTCTACTTTACAAAAAGATATTCGAGACAAACTTTTGTTTTCTGAGTTTACTTCTTTCCAACAGTTGTGTGCAACTCTTCACAATTATCAACTGAGTGTGAGTCAAATGGAACAATCACATCCTATGGCTCCGAGTGATAAGGGTGATAGTAGTCAACAACCATTTGGGAAGTTTAAACCGAACAGAGATTCCATCAAATTCAATGAAAACATCATCAACAACAATGTGAATGCAGCATCATGTGTGCCTCCTATTTCTAAATTTTTCAAGAAAGAAAGAAAGTATACTCCTTTGAATGAATCATTGCATAGTATTATGAATAAGTTATTGGAACAAAATGTGCTTACTCTTCCTCCTATAAGACAAATTGATCCTGCAAAGATTACTTCACCTTATTTTGATAACAAATCTTTTTGTCAATTTCATCGTCAGCCTGGGCATGATATTGAAAAATGTTTTTCTTTAAAGGGTAAAATTCAAGATTTGATTGATAATAATACTATCTCTGTTTCTGGAGTGAATGATAAAGGCAACACATCTGTAGCTCCTCCTAACCAAAATCTTTAGATTTTTACTAATCCATTACCTTCTCATACCTCTAATGCGATTGAGGCTAATGATTCCTCTCTCTCATCTGATGGTCTTGTGTCTATGACTCCGAATGTGATTAACTTTGTAGAGCAGCAAGAAAACCCTAAAGAACCTTCCATCACATTTGATTCCAGTGAAACCATTAGGGCACCTGATGGTCCTTTATACATAGTTGTAAAAGTCAAGAATACACCTTGCCGTGGAGTGCTTATTGATCCTTCGTGCATGGTTAATGTTATTACTGAAGAATTTCTTTTTACTTTGCAATTGAATCAAGTGATCTATGACAAAACAGATGTGATTGTGAAATTATTTGATGCATTTTCTTCTCTTGCAATTGGTTCTATTACATTGCCTATTGAGGTCCATAACAAATCTCTTGATGTGAACTTTGCTATTATTCCTTCGTCCGAACAATTTTGTGTGAAGCTTGGCTATCCTTGGCTATCTTCCATGAAAGCTATTGCTTCTCCTATTCATAAGTGTTTGAAATTTCCCCATAATGGTGAAGTTGTTACTGTCAATCATAGTCTCTTTAAACCAACTGAAAGAACTTCTAGCATTCCTATTGATTATTTTTGGCCTAAACAATTCCAATCTCTTCCACCGCGAAGTGATCATCTTTTCAAATCTTATAAAAAATGGAAAACAGATATGATCCTATCTTTAAGTGAACCTAGAACACCTAAACTTGACATTCCTATCGTTCTTGAGAAGGAAGTTCTTCCTTTGAAAGATAAAACTAATGTCTTTCCTCAAGAAGATTCTCAACCCATCCCTATGGATGTGACTATGTCTATGCCTAATAAACCTTCTAAAAGTAGACCTATACCTCCTCGTCATGATGGACTTGGTCTCCTTCCTAAACCAAAAATTCCTCCTTTATATGGAGCAGTTCCTCCTCCTTCCTTTTATAGAGAGAAGAGACCTTCTTCTTCTCCTATTATCCAGCCTAAGAGACCACAACCTAAACACCCAAGTGATAAGGATGAGAACATTCCTCCTCCTCAATCTTCTCCACTTCCTACTAAGACTAGACGTAATCGTTCTGCACGTGAACGCCGACGAAAGCGTCGTCTTAGGGCTCAAGCAGCTGCTTCTCAAACTTTACAATCTCCAAAAACACCTTCAACAAGCAATATTCCATTTTCTCCTCAGCCAGACATTGAGCCTAAATCTCCTAAACATAAGATGCATGATGGTCTTGATCCTGTGCGAGTTAAAGATCCTATTTTTATAAATCTTGATGATGATATAGATGAAAATGTTATTCATAATGAAAATGTTACTCCTCTTGCTTCTGATAGTGAATATGAACTTGTTGATGTTGATAACCATTTATCTAATGAATTTTCTAAAGCACTTATCCTAGCTCCTAGACAAGAACAATGTGGCTCGGAACATGAACATAGCCCTTGTTTGGATCTTGTGATAGCTCCATCTGCTGTGTTGGATGTTCCTCCTCTAGCGTGTTCCCTGCCTTCCCGAAACATTGATCAGTAAGATCGGGGGGTAGATGACGTGCTAGACTAGTTTCATTAGCATAGCAGATTCTTTCCCCCTCTCTTTTGTTACTTCTTCTATATGCTATTCTCATTCTTCTATTTGTTGTCCTTAGTGTTGTCTACTTGAGGACGATGCAAAGCATTGAGATCTCTTTTGGGTCTCTCTCATGTTGACTCAAAAGACACATGTGTTCCCTTCTTCTAGGTGACCTTCCTTGATTGGGGAATGAAGAAGAATTATGCATACATACATATGATATATATACATGACTTATCATACAGCATACTGACCCCGAGGAAAGCGAAGTCACCTTGTGCTTTGTGTTTTGTGTCTATTATCCTTGGGTTTATCTCACTCTTGGGGGCTAAATCTTTGTGATAACGTGCTCCTTTCCTTTCTCATTTCTTATGTGTATCACTACGTTAAAACAATCACCCCCGTTGAGGCGTGTGCGATCGCTTTAACGTAGGGGGGCATACACCCCGTCTATCCTTTCAAGATACTTGAAAATTTCTTGGTGAACTTAACTTTGCCTTGAAAATTTTCGCTATTTCTCTTGCATGACTCATAGTGAGGGAACCTTACTACTGACAGTCATGGTTCTCCTTCGTGATCTTCCCTTTTACTTTGTCAATCGAAGTCGTAAGATCCTTAGTCCACTGGGGGCTTGGTGTATCTTGCCTCCTTGACGTGGTGAAAGTCTTTCAATGTTGTTTCCTTGTACTTTACCGGAAGTATCAGCGTACGCTTATACTCCCGCTAAAGTGGGGGCTAAATGTAGCATCCTAAAATTGCGACACTTGCAATTTCGACTGCATTTCGGTCTTCCCGATGGCGACACAACACGCAACCTGAATGGAGACCCTGAAACTTGCTCACGACACTAAAAACTGCATTTTTCAAGCACCCTGGCCTGAACCTCCTTGCACCCTGCTGTCCCGGGAGGTGGGACCAGAGCGCCCAGCGCCCTGGTCCTTCAGGACCAGGGCGCCCAGCGCCCTGGTCCCTGGGCCTATTTTGGGCCCAGTCTCCTAAGGGGTCTCGGGTCTTTTTGTTTGCAAATTGGAAATAACATTCCCTGGTCGGCCTAAGGTCGGGAAAATCAGTCTTTTAACCCTAATGGGCAAGTATATAAACTAAATTTTCCTCTCTCATTTGGGTAGATGGAAAAAAGGCGAAAGCAAGATTCAAAGATTCAAACATTCAAGCATTCAAGCATTCAAGCATTCCTTCTAAGTCTCCATTCAAGGCTAAGTGTTGCATTCAAGTCAAGGATTCAACCATTGAAGAGGAGATCACTTACTACATGCTACATACAACATACAACAAACAACAACATCTATACCTTTGCACATAAGGATACAAACATCCTTACAAGAAGGTATTAGTACTTGTTTTACATTACAGACATTTACATTTACAGCAATTTCTCATTTCTTGGTTAATTCCAAAACCGGGGTTTGACCTAAAGGCAAACCCCTAATCCCTAACCCCCCAATCGTCTTCGCTTTTCTGTGTGTAGGTTGCAGGTATGTGGCTGAAATTGAAGATCTGGAATCCTTGTGCAGAGACGAACAGATCCCCCTTCGTTTCGCGGATTTTTCGGAGGACCGTGGCGCCGGGCGCCATCGTCTAGACAACTTTTGCTCAAATTTGCAGGACAGCGCCGTATCGACATTTTACTGCTAATTCCAGGTCCGCAGCTTCATCCTATATCCCTATCTCAGTTTATAAGCGAATCTTTGTCACTTTCTATGCATTCCTAGCTTAATTCTCTTATCAACATTCTTTACAAAAGAGGGTAGCCTTGCTTTCTTAACCCTTGAAATGCATTTAGCATCCAATCTTGCATTGTGTGGGATTGGATCTTGTGGGTTTCAACCCCTCTTTTGAATGTAAATTCTCTCCCCTAAGTGAAAACCATCAACCCTAGCGAGCCTCCCTTCTCTCTCCTCGGAGTTGGAAGAGGGGAGAGCAACTAGGGTTCGATTGCGATTTTCCGCTTTACACATCTAAAATTCTTAGTGCTCACTAGATTCATTAATGCATCTGCAACATTCACCAAAGTTTCAATTTTATTCAACTTCACCTTTCCATCTTCCACCATATCGCGAACAAAATGAAACTATACATCAATATACTTTGTTTTGGGATGGGAAGTAGGATTCTTTGCTAAACATATAGCACTCTGGTTGTTACAATAGATAGTAATCTATCTTGCATCAAAACCAATATCCAAGAATAATGTCTTAAGACAAATGGCTTCTTTACAAGCATGATTAGTTGTCATATACTCAAATTCAATAATGGACAAAGCGACTACAACTTGTTGCTTGCTCATCCAACTCACTACACCACCAAAAAATGTGAATACATATCCACTGGTGGATCTTCTGCTATCAATGCCACCCGCCCAATTAGAGTCAACATACCCACAAATACTCAAGGAATGCCGAGGTCCAAAAGGATTTCTATGGAAACATAGGGAATATTTGAAAGTATCCTGCAAATATCTGAACACTCTCTTCACTGCATCTCAATGCACTTCTCCAAGATTAGCCATAAACTGACCAAGGACACCCACTACTTGTGCAATGTCTAGCCTCGTATAGACCATAGCATACTTTAGGCTACTAATAACACTTGCATAAGGAACTCTAGTCATGTCCTCCATCTTAGTAGGAGACTTTGGATAATCTTCCACAGAAAGTTTCGTCCCCTGTAGAATAGGAACAACTAACTATATGTAATTTGTCATGTTGAATCTCTCCAACATAGAGTTCACGTAATTTCTTTGACTAAACCAAATCTTTCTGTGAACTCTATCCCTTTTGATCTCCATTCCCAAAATGTACCTTGCTGCACCAAGATCCTTCATCTCAAACTATGCTGACAACTAAGACTTCAAATTTGAAATCATTCTCTTCCCATTCCCAATAAATATCATATCATCCACATATAGGACAATAATGAGAATATGACCATTTTCAGCTTTACAATACACACAATGGTCAGATTTAGATCTTAGAAATCCCAAAGACAACACACAGGTGTTGAATTTTCGGTACCACGTTCTAGGAGATTACTTAAGACCATAAAGAGTTTTTTTTAGCTTGCATACTAGATTCTCTTTACCTTTCTCCATGAAGTGCACTGGTTGTGACATGTAAATTTCCTCCTCCAAGTCACCATGAAGGAAAGTTGTCTTCACATCCATCTGCTCGACTTCCAAATCATAAGCTGCTATGAGTGATAAAAAAAGCCGAATGGATGTTAGCCTAGCTATAGGAGAGAATATCTCCCCATAATCAATTCCCTCCACCTGAGAATATCCTTTTGTGACCAACCGTGCCTTGTACTTCTCAATGCTGGCATTTGGACAAGGTTTCTCCTTGAACACCCATTTACAACCAACAGCTTTTCGTCCCTCAGGCAAAGGTACCAGATCCCATGTAGCATTCTTCTTCAATGCATTCGTATCTTCATTCATGGCTTTCATCTAGGAATTCACATCACACATACCCATAGCCTCTCTAACAGTCCTAGGCTTATCAAGGTTAGTAATAAAAACATAAATACAACTAGAATCCAACATAGAATATTCAAACCTTTTTGGGGAATATCTATATCTATCAGGTTGCCGCCTTTCATGCGTAGACCTCCTCAAGAACTGAGGTTGAGGATATTGTTGCTCTTCTAAACTTTATGAGCTACTAGAGCTCCCCTCATTATCAGGTCCCGCAGGAGTATGTAGTTCAACTCTCTTACGAGTGGGTGGAATCTGAACTACCTTCTTTTCTTTCTCTTCCCTCTCTGGCTACAAATCTACCGTGGAAGGTTTCAACTCATGGAAGATAACACTTCTACTATAGAGCACCTTATCTGCAACTCAATCCCAAAGCTTTTAGCCCTTCAAACCGACACCAGAACCAATAAAGATACATTTCATTCCCTTGTTTTCCAATTTAGATCTCTTTTCACTAGGCACATGAGCATATACCTCATAGCCAAACACTCTAAGATTTCTCAACGAGGGATTTTTACCAGACCATGCCTCTATGGGGGTGTTTTCAACAAGCGCTAAAGTAGGAGATCTATTTATTAGATAACTTGCAGTGGCTACCGCCTCGGCCCAAAACTTTTGTTCAAGCCCAGCACCACTTAGCATACTACTATCCCTATCCATCAACATTCTATTCATCCTCTCCACAACTCCATTTTGTTGTGGTGTATATGGTGTTGTCTTATGTCTTTCAATCCCATGGTCCTTACAGAATCTATCAAAGTTAGTAGAAAAAAAATAACCATCGTTATTCATCCTAAAACACTTAATTTTTCTACCAATCTGATTTTCAACCAAGAACTTAAATTCCTTAAACCAACTTAAAACTTCAGATTTACTTCTGAGGAAATAAACAAATGTCCTTCTAGAATAGTCATGTATGAATGAAACAAAGTACACAAATCTATTTAATGAAGGCACATTAATAGGACCAAAAACATCATAATGAACATAGTCCAAAACCCCATAAGACTTATGAGAACTAGAATAAAAAGAAACACGGTGTTGTTTTCCATATACACAATTTTCACAAAATTCAAACTCAAGATCACATTCATCAAGGCCTTCAACAAGGTTCTTATTTTTCAAGGCTTGTAAGCCCTTTTCACCTATGTGGACAAGTCTTTGGTGCCTCAACATTGTCTTCTCAGCTGGGAGCTTCATCTCCAAAGCATTAGCACCCTTAGGTACCAGAAAGTACAACCATTAGATGTTGAAACAACAGTCTTCTTTCTACTTGATTTGACAGTGAGGATGAAGAATCCAAAGCCCTTTTCTTTAATTTTACAGAAGCACTATTGCACTGAAGCGTGCATGCATCTAGCTTATACAAGGTGTCAATCCAAACACCCTTAGCAAGTACCATAGAACCTCTGGTCATCTTACATCCACCTTGTGAGAAAACAACCTGCACTCCCATATCACTCAGCTTGTTAACTGAAAGGAGGTTTTGTGCCAAACTAGGGATATGCAGGACACCATCAATTCCCTTCACTCTACCATCAAGGAATCATATCTTGACTCTTCTACGACCAATAACCTTTAGTTGAGAATCATCACCTAAGTACACCTTCCCACCATTGTATTCTTCGTACTTTGAAAACCAATCTTTGTGAGAGGTCATGTTGAAAGAAGAACTTGAGTAGATTATCCATACATCTTCCGATACATGGGTTCCCAAGACAGTGATAAAAGCATCCACATCATCTTGAGAGGATTTTTCAAAATTAGAATCAGAGGAATTCTTGTTTTTCTTTTTCTTCTCCTCTTTACAATCTTTATGAAAAATGATCGGATTTGTCGCAGTTCCAACATTTTGCCTTAGAATTTTTACTAGGAGACTTATATGTCCCCAAAGACTTTGATTTACCCTTATTTTCCTTTTTCTTTCCTTTCCCCATTATTATACCTTGAGCACCTAGGCCTCCTTAGCCATCTCAGAAGATTTCCTTCGCATCTCTTTAGATAGTAATGAACCAACCACATCATCCATTTTGAAAGTGGTTGTTGTGCTTCCGATGGCCACCACAAAGTGATCCCATGAGTCTGACAAAGAATATAACAGAAGCATGCATTTTTCTTGATCATTAATCTTACCACCGACAAAATTTAGTTGAGCAACTAGCATGTTGAATGCATTCAGGTGATCTACAATTGACCCTCCTTCCTCTATCCTCAGAGAATACAACTTCTTTCTTAGGAATAAATTATTTACTAGGGATTTCCCTTGATAAATATCACCAAGATTCTTCCAAAGTGTAGTTGTAGTCTTCTCCTCATGGACATTCAGGAGCACTGAATCAGCCAGAAAGACTCTTATCAAACCCTTGGCTTTCTGATCCATTTTATCTCATTCATCCTGTAGTGTAGTTTGGGGTTTTGTTGAAGAAACTATAACCCATAGATCTTTGTCCATGAGAATGTCTTCCATTTTGAGTTTTCACAACTCAAAATTGTTGCCATTAAATTTATCCATCTCTATTTTGCTGGATGTGCTTGCCATATCTAACCTGGAACAAAGTTATGAAATCTTCCACTGCAAAACTCCCACTGAAACTAGATAATTACAAAAAACTTGTCAA
The DNA here is from genome assembly GCF_030272615.1 of Cryptomeria japonica. Lineage (NCBI taxonomy): Eukaryota > Viridiplantae > Streptophyta > Pinopsida > Cupressales > Cupressaceae > Cryptomeria > Cryptomeria japonica. Next base: position 774,529,849 of record NC_081414.1, read on the forward strand.
CCCAACAACAATAACAAAGTTGGCCAAGCTCTGATACCAATTAAAAGGAAGCCTAAGTGTAGAATAATACTTCCAAATGCTAAATCTAATAAGAGAGATGATGCAGAAATTTCTTACACACTTTTAAACAATTGCAAATTAGATAAACACATAAAATCGGTTTTCACAAATAAAACCACAACTCCAGATTTACGTGGGAAAATCCTTTCGAGAAAAAAATGACACTCCAAAAGCTAGACTCAATTGTGCTATTCAAAAACAACTACAGTTACAATACAATGCACACAACCAATGTTGTTCAGGGGTAGCTAAAATAGAGATTTCAAGAATATTTCCAACATAACAACACCTTCAACTTATCTCATACAAAATGACTAAGGCATAAACATATTTATAGAGCTCATCATAAAGATGTATGTGGTTATGGTTTCCAAAACCAACTTCAAAGCCCAAAAGGTAAGTTGTGTCACAATCAGTACCTTGCTAATCCAATGACATGTCACACATAGCAACTTCCAAAGCAACAATACCTATCTCTTCCATAACGATCATCTTTCCAAACATAATGTAAGTACAACATAGAAGTTACCATGACCAAATAGGTGCCTTCCTTACCTCACACGACTTGTCAAAAGTGAACTCAAAACATAAATACAAACTGCCAAAATATAACTCTCCATGACTCTTCTACCGAACTAGAAACTGACATAGTCAAAATAGAAAATTTTGTCATGATCTTGAATATTTCGTATTTATTTGATTAAAAATCCACTAGCTATCAGTTAATTAAATTAATATTTAATTAATTCATCTTCAAACATTCTCCTATTAATTAAATAAATTATTCAATTTATTTTAATTAATTCACTGAACCAAATTCACAATCAATTAAATGAATAAATTCTATTTATTCAATTTAATCCTCTTTCCTCTTTTAAATAAATTAAATAAAACATTTAGTTAAATCATAATCCCTCCACTTGCATTTTCCTACAAATGCAAGTTGCAACCACAAGTTGAAATAAATTAATTTTATTTTAATTAAAATCCTATTTTCCCTCACCCACCAAATCCACTTGCACTCCTAAACCCCCTTCTAGATTCTTCTAAACCCTTCCTAAATAACTTAATCCATCCCCTAATTATTGTCACATTCCTAAGAAACTTGGAGTCACTTCTCAAATACTTCAAAGTCTTTGAAAAACATTCAATGCTTTGAGTGTTCAACAAATTAACTTCTAAAGTCTTCTAAACCACTTATGGCTCTTACATGACCATTTATGGTTAACCCCTAACTCAACCCTCATGTGACCCATGCGTCTCCTCAAGCATTTATTGCTTTGACCATGGTTATCCCTTTTACCTTTGCACAAGAGTTTATCCATTGGATAAAAGCTTTATTCTTTGAATAAAGAATTTATTCACTCAACCCAACCTTGACCTTAACTCCCAAGTTAACTCTTAGGTCATGTCAAGCATTTAATGCTTATTCCCTCTCCTCTCAACCTATCTCATATTGACACTTGTCATCCTAGGATTGGGTTGAAAGCCCTCACATGGATTGAATATCGTTCAATCTTGACCCTTGTTGAGATTACTCAATCTCAACCATCCATTGTTCCATTTTCCCTATAAATAGAGCCCATTTCTTCATAATCCAGATCCTAAAAAACTTGTATGCATTTAATCTATAGTAAATTTTAGAGAGAAAATTTAGCATAAATCACATATATTGTCATTTTGGACTAAAATAAATCTTAGTTCATTTCATAATATGTCTAATTAGTTTTTCTTACACTTGCATAGCATAGTTAAAACATTTCAATCTTGAACCTCCATAAGCTTCCATAGAGCAAAAAGCTGTTGAGAGCTACACTAATTTGGAACTTGGAGAGGAGAGGAACAAAAGAGAAGGAGCTAAGAGCATGTTAAAAGGCATTTGGAGATGCCTTATTGTATTTACTTCCATAGTTAAATACTTTATCATGTTTTTAGTGTCTCTTTTGATATGCCTAGTTAGATTAGTTTTTGGTTGATTAACACTAACGATTTCTTGTGTTTTTGGGTGTTATACGACCACAGGCTTTAATCTAACACTTATCCATTTCGCAGAGCATCAAGTTTTTATTCTGATCTTCATTCTCTCCCAAGAGTTGATCTTCTTTCTTCCAGTTTGTTCCCTCTCTTCTTGCATCATGTTCCAACACACTAGAGCGGAACCTTTCAACTTTGTCTTGGCCAGATTGACCCTCTTTTCTTCTTCAATCTCCTTGTATTCAAAATTATTGTTCAAATATTCTATCCAATCCAATAGGTCTTCCCCATTCAAGCTTCCACTATAGACCAGTAAACCATCCAGGCTATCTTTGTTGAGTGATTTAAGGGCATCTAAAAAGATTTTCTGATCTTTCTCCAACTCCTTCTTTTCTACTACCACTCCTATCACATCTGCATCTTCATCATCAGTTTCATCACCCCACTTTGTGATCTTACCCTTACCTTTCTTGGAGTCTTGCTCCTGAGCTTAACTAAGCATGTCTTGGACCAACTTCCTAATGGCCTCTTGACTCATTGCCTTGGGTGGCATGTTGCTGGCTTCTGATTCTACCTCTTGGTCTGACATACACCACTTTGTTCAATCAAGTGCTCTGATACCAATCTGATGTAGAGGGGTTGCTCCCTCCTACCGGTTTGGCTAATTCTTGATGTCTCTCTAGGCAGTCTCTTGAACCATCTGATGGTTCCACTCTTTCCAACCTTCCAAAGGTCGCAGGGCCCACCCTTAATGACCTTCCCAAGGTCCTTAGACTAAGGTGACTTCCTCTTGTTTAATGAGCGTCCAACACCTCTTAATTGAGACTCTCCTACTATACACCTTCTCACACTTTCACCAAGAGACAACCGCCTCTACCTTAGGATCTTCTCTCACACATTCCCAACTCACATAGGGTTGAATTGTTGTCATTTCCTAACCCTATCTCTTCAACTAGGACTTTGGAGGTTACCGGTTCCAAGCTTAAATACCAATTTTCTCTTTTAGGCCTACTAGAAGACCTAGTCCAATTAGCCCTACTAGTGAAGTATTTTGCACTTATCTGCTCGAAGTCCTTCTCACCGGTATAAACTCCTTAGCTTTTTAGATAATCTTTTGGAAGTTTCACACAATATCTCAGAATTGGATCTGGATTTGGTCGCTAACCATCCTAACCCTTTTTAGGCCTAATTCCTCCTTTTAGGCCTACAAAATAGGGTCTTGCTCAAATGCCTTCACCAGTCTGATTGCTCAAGGATTCTGATGATTGTTTCAGGTTTTTACACCCATGAGGATGTCCAATCCAACTTGGAACCAAATCCATCCCACAGATTTACCCATCTAGGGCTTGCTGTCCATGATCCCCATTGCTTGCCAACTCAACGTGCCAAGCCTAGGGTATGGTGGAAAATATGGAGTTTAGCCTCCCTTGTCTTAAAAACAAAATGCAAACATACTTTACAAGGCCTCCTAGCATTCCACAAGGTTTTAGTATGTGGGTCCACCATGGAATGCTAGGTTTAAGCCATGAAGTCTTCAAAACCCTTGTTTCAGGGTCTTTAAAACTCGCCTACAACAAAAATGACAAAACTTACAAACTATAACACTTCAAAACCTCAAATCACCATGTAACAAAAGGTGTGTCTTTGTTCTAACAATCCATGCCTTGGTCAGGGTTTGAAAGTCTGTACAGACCGTATGATATCTAGAAAACTCAATGCAAATCACTGAAAAACATAAAAAATTAAGGCTAAATCTTGCTTTCATTGTTCCAGTTCCTCAACCAACCTTCTCATCAGTTGTACCAAGCCTTAGATCAGCCTTGGGTTGGTTACAAGTGTCTTTTAACTGAAACAGACAACCAACTAGCCGTTTGTGCTTGGAAAATGCAAAAGTTGCAAAGTTGCTATGAGCAACTTTTGCAACATTTTACAACTTTTACATAATTGAGCAACTTTGGCCCAAATCAAACCTAGATCACTTCTAAACGTCCAAATGACCTTAAAAACCAATAAACCACATCAAACAACCTATTCTAACATAAAACCAACTTATTCTACCAAGTACTCTACCTGGCACCCTTAAGAGCCCATAGGCCAACATTGGCCAATCAATGACTCCTAGGGTCCTTACATAAATTTGAGTACTTGTTCACTAACCTATTGACCTTATAACAAACCAAAATCTCATGATTCCTAACTCCTAGAACATACACAACAAAATTGCTCTTGTGCTCTTGCACCAGTTTCACAAAACCCGTATGAGTTATGAAGACATAATAATGTATGCTTGTAATCTTAGCATTTACTACACATGTATAGACATACATATATAATATGTATTTATATGTATGTATATATGCATATCTATAGTTATATATACATATATTTATATAGATATATGTATATATGTTTGTATACATGCCTCTCTCTCTCTCTCTCTCTCTCTCTCTCTCTCTCTCTCTCGTCTTCCTTCCCCCATCACTATCTCTATCTATTCTGAGCCCTAATTATCCTCCTTTAGTTCTATCTCATCTCTCTCCCCCTCACACTTCTCTCTCTACCAAGTCTCTCACCCTTTTCTCCGTCTCTTTCTCCCTCTACCTCATGTCTCTCACCCTCTCCTCCTCCTCATGCTCTCTCTCTCTCTCTTTCTCTCATTATCCTATCATATTCTCACCCTCTACCCCTTCTCTCTCTTTCTCTACCCCTCCCTCTCCCTCTCCCTCTCGTTATCTTATCCTATCCTCTCTCTCTCTCTCTCTCTCTCTCTCTCTCTCTCTCTCTCTCTCTCTCTCTCTCTCTCTCTCTCTCTTTCTTTCCCTATCTCTCTCCCTCTCTTCCTATCCCCTTCTTTCTCTTTCTTTGTCTCCCTTCCCTCTCTCTCTCTCATATTCTCTCTCTCCCTCTCCCTCTCTCCCAATCTCCTCTCTCTCTCCCCCTCTGCCCCCCTCCCCCTCTCCTTATCCTATTCTCTCCCTCTTTTCCTATAACCTATTCTCTCTCTTACACCCTCTCCCCCTAGTCTCTCTCTCTCTCTCTCTCTCTCTCTCTCTCTCTCTCTGCATCTCTCCAATCTCGCTCTCTCTTCCTCTCCCCCTCTCCTTATCCTATTATCTTTCTCTCTCTCCAATCACCCTCTCTCTTCCTCTCCCCCTCTCCTTATCCCCCCCCTCTCTCTCTCTCTCTCTCTCTTCTTATCCTATTCTCGCCCTCTCTTCCTATCCCTTATTCTCTCTCTTACCCCCTCTCTCTCTCTCCCCTTTTCCCAATATCCCTCTCTCCCCCTCTCCCCCTCTCCTTTTCCCAATCTCTCTCTCTCTCTCTCTCTCCCCCCCCTCTCCTTTTCCTAATCTCCCTCTCTCTCCCTCTCCCTCCATCCCCCTCTCCTTATCCTATTCTCTCTCTCTCTCTCTCCCTTCTATTTCTTTCTGCATCTCTCTCCCCCTCCCCCCCCTCTCTCTCTCTATCACACACACACACACCCCATCTCTACCTTCCCTCTCCCTCTCTCCCAATATCCTCTCTCTCTCCCCCTCTCCTTATCCTATTCTCTCTCTTACCCCCTCTCCCCCTACTCTCTCTCTCTCCTTTTTCCAATCTCCCTCTCTCTCCCTCTCCTTTTCCCAATCTCTCTCCCTCTCCTCCTCTCCTTTTCCCAATCTCCCTCCCTCCCCCCCCTCTCTCTCTCTCTATATATATATATATATCCCTCTCCTTTTCCCAATCTCCCTCCCTCTCTCTTTCTCTCCCTCTCCCTCTCCCTCTCCCTCTCCCCCTCTCCTTTTCCCAATCTCCCTCTCTCTCCCTCTCCCCCTCTCCTTTTCCTAATCTCCCTCTCCATCCATCCCCCTCTTCTTATCCTATTCTCTCTCTCTCTCTTTCTCTCCCTCTCTCCTTTCTCTTTCTTTTCCTATCTCTCTCTGTCTCTTCCTATCCCCTTCACTCTTTGTCTCTAACTCTCTCTTCCTCCCCCTCTTGTTATCCTATTCTATCTCTCTCTTCCTACCCCTACTCTCTCACTCTCTCTCTCTCTCTCTCTCTCTCTCTCTCTCTCTCTCTCTCTCTCTCTCTCTCTCTCTCTCTCTCTCTCTCTCTCTCTCTCTCTCTCTCTCTCTCCCACTTCCTATTTGGTTCCTAGCTCTACATAACCTATGGGTTTCTAAAAAATATAATGTTCTTCAAACCCTGTACTTTTGATTTTTTAATTTTTTTTGGCTAGGCTTGGTGTTACCGAGCCTAGTACGTTTTATAATTTCCACAACACGCACGGGTTATGAAAATTTTTGAATTTTTTTTGCATGTGACCACTTTTCTGTTCACCATCTTGGTGCACTTACCCATTGGGTGTTGGATCCCAAACTTGGGTGTTTTTATGTAGTAAAGAGTAACGCTAAAGTCAGAGTTGTTCATTCTACTTCAATGTTCACCTTGTGTGGAAATTTGGCTGCTTGAAAGAGAATTTTGGATCATTTAGATAATTTTGTTGATTTAATTACTGATGAATTCCTTAGTATGTTGAAATTTGATAGTGACATGGACCATGCTAGAAATGAAAGGTGTTGTGGCTGCCAAGGTTTAAGGATATGCAAACTCACCAATATGTGTTTTGAAAAATGACAAAAAAGACATTTGTCAATCCACCTTTGTGTGTTATATACATTGGTGGGATGAAGAAAATGGGAAGAGCCAAAGAGATCGCGAGAAATCATGAGGAAGGTCAAAATTCAAACCTAGAGATGGTGGTTGTTGGTGTTGTGGCAAGCAAGATCATATTAAAAAGAATTAATGAAATTATAAGAAAACTATAGATCAGTCAAAATGAAGACGAGGATGTTGGGTTTACTACCTTCACTCCTGATACAGCTATGGCATGTATAGATGGTTTTGGCCGAACATTTGATAGAGCACCTGGTAGTGGTATCAAACAATGTGAGATAGGAGAGCTCTAGACTGGTGGAAATGAGTTGGGGTGGGATATTGGAAGAGGTTTCCAAGGAATATAACTTGGTGGTATTGAGAACGAACTGGCGGCCGAAACCCAAGTTGAATCTATTGTGGAGATTGAAGAAATAAAGATAGCAGAGCCGAAGGGAGAAGTAAAGCCAGTCGAAGCAGAGGAGGAAAGATGCAGTGCCAATTTTGGTGACATGATTGATGGGCTCGTGGACGTGATACCTTAGAAGTGGAAGAATGCCGGGTTTTTGAAGTCTGTGGATACACCTCAAGATCTTGTTGCTATAGACTGGCCAGTCAGTGATAATGACAATAGAACGTTTCGCGAGGATCAGAGATCCTATGCTACTCATGAGTTTAAGACAATGGAGCCATGGCCAGCACAAGAAGACAACAAAAGTTATGATCCTTACAGAGGTTTCTCTTATTTAACAAGCGCCATTTCAAGTACCAGCATGGGTTTGGCGGAAAGCCGAAAGGCCGAAGAAGCAGGAGATTCCATGAAGCTTAGAATTAACAAGGAACATATGCAATATGGTATAGATCAACTAGAAGAGATTAGCAAGCTTGCAAATGTGATGGCTTAATGAGCGCTAGGCAACCAGATGAGTTCAAAGAGTGGCTAAAATGGGTGCTTTCTCATGCGTTTTTAAGGATTATCAGTGAGCTCTTTGCGGCTTCATTGGCATATAGATATTTGGCGAATTGGATGAGTTTAGAATATTTAGCAAAGTTGCGTGCTTTTTGCCAAGAGACTTTCACGGGAAGCCATCGGCAATTCCCAATTTCCCTGGGAGATGAGTTCAAGGAGCATGTCCTCAAGATCATGGGAGGGTGCGATAAACAAGGGTTTTCAATGAAACAGGGGGTTCTTACTTCAGGCTGTGCCCAGCTCCTTATGCACCAATGAGCACCCTGGTTTCATGGATGTGGAAGGCATGAACAAACAAGGTCTTTAAACCCATCAAGAGAAAGAACCATCAGACAACTTCACTGCAATTATTCTCGCTACTTGGAAGAGCTATTGCGGAGTATGCTGGATGACCAAATAGGTGATGTGAATGATTTTGAAGCTTTTTTTTAAGAACATTGCAATGGTAAAAGACAAAACCCAATCGTGTGGTTTCAAATTCACTAGCTTCCAAGCATAAGAATAATGATGTATTTCTCAATAGCACTGTCCTGGAGGCAACCGATGGTCCGATATTGAAGTTTTGAATGCAGATGAAAAAGAACGATCTTATGCTAGAAAGAATGTGGTCTCGTGGACTGCTATTGTAGTGGCATATGCAAGATGTAGGTATCTTGAAGGGGTTCGTGGACTATTTGAAATAAGACCTGAGTTAGCAGTTGCAGAGCACGGCATAGCTCTTGTCACCATGGCTCGGAATGTGCCCCAGGCCTGCGTTTCTATAAAACAGGGTAGGTGGCAGAGGAATAAATATGTGGGTGTGTCACTAGTGGGAAAGACTCCTGCAGTCATGGACTTTGGGAAGGTTGGATCAGAATTTGCTAGAGGCAGTGTTATTGATAAGGATGCTATGGTGCGGGTGCTTGACAATGTTGTTGCTGCTCTGGTTGGACTTGATGTATTTAGAGAAGAATCTCTAGCTAAAGACAACAAGTTAGTACAACATAAAAGTGATGCCTCATTTCGGTGCAAGTGCAGTAGAAGAACAGGAAGGTCTAGTCATAGAAATAGTCGAAGTTGTTGTTGGGGTTGTGAGAGATGCTTATATTCAAGTTTGTTTCACAAATACAGTGAATTTCAATATGAATAATGTGCACTGCTTGACTGTAGTGTATTTCAGGACATGATATTAATAGTGATGCTATTGCAGCAGTGAAGCATGTGGAGACAGTCAACTAGTCAAGATTGCAGTGTTTAGTGGAGGTGTGCATGTAGGTGTTTAAAGATATTGTCATTAATTCTGATGTGAGAAGATTAATTCAAAGTGTTGTGAACAGATTTACAGAGCTTACAATTTGAGATTAAGAAGAAAAATGTTAGGGATATTATTGTTTGTGGTTGTATGGGTTGGATTTCAAGTGAGAGATTGTTGAGGATGTGAAATCCAACAAACATGGCTATTTCTTTCTTCTTCTCCCTGTCTCTTCATATTCAAAGAGTTAAACATTTGTATATAAGAATTGATATATCTGCCGTATGTACTCATCTGATAATTATGAATAAAAAAATTGTCCTATTTGAAAGTGGACGTAACCTTTATGATGAACCATATATTTTGTGTCTTGATCTTATTTATCTGATTCTCTCACTGTGTACGTGAGTAAACAATGTAAAGTGATTGCTACATATCCTCCCATGGAATTGCATGATTGAAATAAGAGGATTCGTTTCTTTCCAGATATTATAATTGGAACTGTTTTGGTTGACATGCATGCAAATAAGGAGCATAGGCTAGGCACGCGAACAGTTTGATAAAATGCCTCATAGAAACGTGGTCTCATGGACTTACAGTGAACGCGAGATTGTACAAGAAATGGATTTGTTAAAAAGGCTTTAGATACTTCCAAGCAGATGCGATTGGCAGGTGTAAAACCAAATTCCACAATCTTTGTCAGCATCCTCCCGCCTGTGTCAAAGTTTGCAACAGGGTACGTACATCCATCATGCATAAAGGATATAGGAATTTTGTCAAATGTTGTACTTGCGAGTTCCCTGGTAGAAACGCATGCAAAAGAGTGGAAACACAGACAAATAACGTGAACTGTTTGACAGAATACCTCAAATAAAAATGTGGTTCAGTTTCTTTTATTTGATCACCCTGACAATTTAAAACAGCACAAGAAAAGAATAATTTGATAGGACTTATTTTAACTGACCCAAGAAGAAGGCTTGAGGAATTACTGTTTTATAACTGTGGGTACAGCTAAGATCTCATTATGAAATGAGGCATTTAGGAAAAATATTAGAAGTTTATGGAACTTATCAAAATATTTTAGAACTAATAATCTTTTAAGATAATATAATTGGAGATTTAGTATTCTTTCTTTAAAAAATAATCATAAGACCAACACCACCTTGAAATTTTGAAGTTTAAAATTTTAAGCTTGTCCGTTATTAAAAAATCCATAAAACTTCATGTTTATAAAAGCTCTTTAAAATACTAACTTCATATTAACAGAAAACTAATTTTAAAAAATAAGCTCCCAACTAATACAAAACTAATTAAACATCTAATTACTAACACTAAATCATATAGATAACTTCATTACAAAATATTAATGGTAATTAGCAACACGATTCCACCGGTAGGTTCCCTGAACTCATTCACAGTACTGACAGGAGGAGGAGGTGGGCTTAGAGGCCTCCCTTGACCACACACCTTTACATAAGAAGTGGCTGGAATGCTTACTGTTTGATAAGCACTGGTAAAGTTGCTGGTCTTCATCCTGCAAGTGCCTGTACCATCAGCCATGATTGTAGATGCAGTGCAGCTCGGATTCTTGAGACAGTTCTGCCAACAATCTGGAATTCCCAAGTAATATATCTCAGAGTTTGATTCTGACTCTGGGGGGTAAGAAAAGAATTCTGTATCATCCAGTTGAACCATACTCTGGTTATTGCTGCACTGTGTTATATCCTGTTGCCTCTTGCATCCCTTTGTGACATCATTCGGATCTATCTGATCAAAATCTGCAGATGGGCATGCGCAATATGGACCTGTACCATTGTTATTACAAACCCCAAAATTTCCACACCATCCATATACTTTGCACTGGTCTTCCACAGCACTCAATCCCGGCTGCCATGTCCCTGAACTCGTGATCCATCCATAGGACCTCAAATTCC
>NC_081414.1:774545652-774548332 GCF_030272615.1 Cryptomeria japonica
TTAAGATGTGATGATTCAACAGAGATATTCAAAGGTCACTGAGAAGATTTTCTGAAAACAGTTTAAGGGATAGTGTATACAGAAGAGGTCACCAAGTTGATCTATCAATTACCGAGGTATGCTATGAGCATGGTAATTTCATATTGAACACATAGAGTCTGCTAAAGCATTTCAGATGTAAAGTTGTAGATATTTTGTAAAGATTTTGATTGAACTATTTTGAGTTGTGTTAGAAACCTTTAATAGGGTAAAAGACACTAACAAGGTCTATAAATTGTAAAGCCTTTAACCAGGTACAACATTTTGTAAAAGTGTTTGTAAAATCCTTTAGCAAGCTAGATCTAAAGATCTTGATACTCCTAATAGGGTAAGCTATCAGAAATAGCTAAACATGTAGCTCTAACTGAGCAACCTTTATTATTGCAGTAGTGAAGTTGTGGGTGCCATCCCCACCGCAGTTTTTCTCTCTAACCAAGAGTTTCTGCGAAACCAAAATCTTTGTGTTATGAAGTGAAATGTGTATGGATGTTATTTCTATGATTATGTTTTAGCATTATATGTTATGAGATCAACTATACATAGTTTATGTTTATCAGTAAGATTGTTTTTGAAGAAAAGTTTTGAAGTAATGATTCACCCCTCCCCTCTCAATACATTAGCTTTCCTTGTTGGACCTAACAATTGGTATCAAAGCACTACTCTTGGAAAAGGGTTTTACAGCCTAAAGAGAAAGATCCTATCAATGGAAGGCTATAAACAATCACGTAGAATTGTGAATCTCCAAGAAGAATTGGATCATGCTAATCAAGTGATTGCAGACATGCAAAGACAAATGCAAAAATCACTAAAAGTCAGAAGAAGATTGTCTGATGATTTACAGGACTCACAAGAGTTGGTGGAACACATTGAGACATCATCTGAGAACAACATATCAGAAGAGTCTGAAGAAATGATTATAGAATTGAAAGAAAAGAACAAAGCAAAGAATGAACAACTAAAAGAAATGAGAAGAGAACATGAGTATTTCAGTACACAGATGACTGAAAATATTGATGCATTAAGAACAACTGAAGATAACATAAGAGATATAGAAAGAGAAAAACAACAGCTAGAAGAAATGGTATCTGAAAAGAATGATGAAATCACAAGGATGATTGGAATTCAACATAATCTGTTTGATCAATTGAGTTATGCACATCATGAAGCGACTCTAAAAGAAAATGAGAACCAAGCATTGAAACTTGAAATATCAAGATTGATCGATGAACTTGAAGTAGAAAAGAAGTCAAAAGAAACACTAAAGAAAAGTTATGAAGCATCAAGAATGTTGGATGAACAACTAAACATAAGATCACCCAACAAATCTGTCGGACTCGATTACAAAAGAAACAACTCTACTGAGAAAGGAATCAACATCACCGAGAAAGGAGAATCATCAAAGAAGGCTGGAAACAAAGATAAGTTGAAAGATAAGAAGCCTATTTGCAACTACTATGGAAAACAAGGACATACTACCAACTTGTGCTGAATCAGAAAAGGTAAGCAACCGAATGTCACTAGGTCTGATGGTTATTGTTACAATTGCAATAAGTATGGTCACACATCCAAACAATGTAGGGCAAAGTCTGTTAGCAATTATCAGAAGGCAAAATTCAAGGGGTTTTGCAAAAACTGCAATAGATATGGACACAGTATCGAGAAGTGTTGGTTTAAGCAGAAAAACTATATGTGGTCTCCACACCGAGCAAATGATAGAAGTTATCGAACTCACACAGATCTCAATCGTCAATATACTGTAGTACCATGGGATTACAATACAAGGATATGGTGTGAATGTTGTGGAAGGTATGGACATATAAGTGCAAACTGTATAATAAGGTTTGGAATGAACAACCAGAGATCATGGAGAAATCCTCAAATGGCATGCTTTCATTGTCATAAAGTTGGACACTTGGCTAAAGATTGCAGAGATCAACCTAGAGGAGATACTGAATAAATAAGAATCAAATTACAGAAAATCTAGAAAAAGAAGGAGAATGGGTCAAATAATGAAGAAAGCACCTTATCTACCGAGTTAGGTGCATCTACTTCTAATTAATCAATAAAGGTATGAAGGAACTACATTTTTACAAGGTCAGATCTTAACAGTTCCTAATTTTAATCATGAACATAATTCCAAAATCTGCATATAGCTAAGATGTAGTAACATTATTTTTTGAAATTATATCTAGTCTTATGATTTACCAGTGAAGTTGGTAAATATAGTAAACCTATCTGGGTAAGTGCACAAAGATGGTGGTAAAAAAGGGGGGTATAAGTGGACACTTTTTTTCTGAAATCAGGTGAACCTGAACTTAGAGGCAAAATTTGAAAGTCATCCACTCAAGATATGAAGATAATCAAAGAACAAATATTGTAGTACTCTAAATCTAGTTTCCAAACTACTAAACTTTTTCAAAATTGGATAAGATTAAGGGGGTCAAATCCTTCGCACACGAAAAATTGACCCTATTTTTTCTGAAAAACATAACATAGTGTCTGACGTGCGCATCAAAAACGTCATAGTTAGATTTAGTATTTTGACGAATCCTTTGGCAGAAAGATAGTTAAGAGTGAGCACTAGAAGATGTGTATTGTTTTGTAATTTTTTGTTGAGTATTTTTTTTTTTATGATTTTTCC